>NC_041381.1:404780508-404860202 GCF_002162155.2 Triticum dicoccoides | reverse complement strand
CCTAAAGATAATGTGCATGCGGGAGACACGTAGGCACATATATGTGCGTATAGAGGGCTAGTAGAGACTGTGCGTGTGTATATATGCATGTGAGAGAAATAGTGTTTTCCAAGTGAGATTAGTGAAAAGAGTGGTACATAGTAGTCAGAAAGAGAGAGATATAGAGAGAGAGCATGTGCATGAGACACCCCGACACCCCGAGAGAGATTGTGAGCATGTGTGAAAGAGAAATGCCGATGTATATAAAGTGTGTGCACTTATGTGTTAGATAGAGAGATATATAGCGCGTTTGTGAGAACGGGCCGAGGCATAGTGCATCTACGTGTAAAAGGCGGTTCTACGGATTAAATTAAAATATAAATGGCATTATTATTTTTGGATGAGATCATGAATTTTGCAAATTGCGTATGGATGAAAATCGGTCTATCACACACCCATACTCTATTGAATTCTAGCATGTGCATGTGTTTATTTCATATTATCGATCCATAGACATTAATTAGTGCACTCCATGTTGTTAGTGTGAAGCACTTTATACATTTGTCACTTGCATGGATACATTCCAAATTGCTAGCTACGAATAGAATACATGTTGAATTCAACATAAAGGGGGTTTCGAAGATTCGAATTCATAGGAAGTGCATTCATCTATTTGAACATGAGATAATGGTATTTGTAAATCAGATCTAAAAGGGGGCATCAATCTTTGTTGTGCATTTGAACATGCTATATATTCATACGCATGTCTAACTTTTTTTTGCAACCAAGGAGATTATATCGGGAACCATGCATGAACTGAGGTAAGTTGCATATTTTTTAACATATACTCGTCTACAATGTATATTCAAATGTACCCCATCCATTCCAAAATAATCATAGCTTTAGGATTTTCAAGAGTAAAGATTTGTGAAGTTTGACAAATCATGAAAGTTCAATTCAAGAGAACCGAAAACGTTAATGCTTCTGCTCCCAAGTATTGAACGAAGCGCCAAATAAGCCTCTGGTCACCCGAAACTGCGCGAGACTAATGTTTGGTGGTAGGAAATTACTGTCCTGGCTCTGGCCCGTGTAGCCTATCGGCCCGATGTACAAAGGCCTAAACCGGGGTAGGTTTGTAACTTCACCAAGACACCAGTCTCAACCGCCTCCAAGAAGAACTCATATGTCGTGGGCGCCTAAACACCCATGCGCTCGGCCAAAATCTATCCCGCCCACATTTGGGACACCTGAGATTACTGTCCTACCCCCAACCCGCAATATGTCCAAAATTTTAGATGGGGGCAAAGTTTGTAACTTTCCCCAAATTTCAAACAAGCGCGTCCCAAACCGAAACATTGTTCCCCCTTAGTTCCCCTTCCCTCCGTTTCCCCATTCATACTCCATGCGCGCCAAAACACCCTCTCCACCAGTCGTGAAACCCCCGCCTCCTCCGTCCTCCACCACATAGCGCCCAATCCACCGCCGCCCTCCTCCATCATGCCGGAGCCGGTACCCCGACGTCATCGTCCAACACAACCGCAACCGCAGCACCCTCAAGGACTTAGCAGCTGAAGACGAGGCAGAGCTTCCTCCATGACACCGATGCCGATGTGCGCCATACTAGAACTAGTCCGACCACGCCATCCTGTGCCTCACCGCTGCTGCTCCTCTGTTGCAACCGTCCACCGCACTGGAGTTGTTCCCGCTATGTCGTTGTTCGCCGCCTCGGATCTGGTTCCCTACCGCCGACAGATGGCCACCGCACCACACTCAACAACTTGGCCATGGGTTCATCCAAGGCTCCACCGTCCTCCACAACTTCTCGTTTCCAGCAAACCACAAGAAGATCATTGGAAAAACAGAAGGAGGACACAACACTGCTAGTAGAAAGAGGTACTCCTCTTCCCTTATTCGTGCAAATCTTACGTCTCTGCTCACACCGTATTCATCCCACGAAAGAAACTAGTTGAGCGCTTCTTACTGCATCTTCTTCATGATACTAAATGCACAAGGTTTCCTCCCTTTACTATTTCACCTTTGCTAGAGGTCAGTAGCCCGCCTGGATTTCAATTCCGGGTTAGTCGAACCGCAATTAAAAGAAGCAGCACCTGCTTAGGCGTGCGGAGCACCTAGTCCGCCTGTTCGCCGGGGAAGCGGCGCATCGGTGTCTATCATAGGGGTGTGGGGCCCAGGAGCTGCTTGTGCCCAATCTAGAGGTCGGCGGGGCTTGAATGGATGGCCGGGGGGGTGGTGCCAAGCACGGCGGTGTGGTGAGGTTGAGGGGAGGGTGCAGGGAGGGGACTAGGCTGGTGGTCGCTGGCGTTTCGAGAAAGATCGTCTACACTGAGTGGCTGGAGGTAGATGAAGGTGATCTGCTCATTCTTTGTACATTGGACGGTGCAAAAAAAATGGACTAACCTATTTATTTTCGATCGACTGTTATTTTCATAGATTCCTGTACTAATTTAGTGTGACATGCATGTTGTAGAGCTATCATATGTCTCCTGTCATTTATTTCTCACCGACCTGCTATCTGCTACCTTTACACTGTACTAATTGTGCACACACTTCACCCATACTCACACTATTATTTTTTATGCATGGGTATTTCAAACACTGATGCAGTGTTGATGAATGCAGAAAAGAAAAGACAGAAGTCGGTCCAGTGTAATTCGAAGATAAGCACTAAGTGTTTCAGCGCTCTAAAGGGTGCAGTGTCAGTAGTTGGAGACAGTAAACATAGCTCTGCAGTTGATGATCTCAATTGCCACACACAACCATCCCAGGTGCTTGCTTTAACTTCGCGCTGTCAAATGTGGTTGCATGTTACACGTGGTGTCTAGCTTGTATTGCTTCCAATTTGGTTAAATTGCATCTGCTTACTTTACACATTATACCTTTGATAATGACATGCCTTCCCATTTTTGATACATACTACATATCTCTATTAACCATGTTCATACATCAAACTAATGATCTTTTGTATCCCTCATCAATCACTTATGATGAGATAGTCACCCCAGTGGGTTACTGTGAGACGCCCTACTCGTTTAAAGAGTGTAGTGTCATCCTCCCCACATGATTCTCAAGAAACAGCAAGGCTAAATGAAGATAGTCAACGTAGCTCTCTAGTTGATGACCGCAATTCCCCCATACCACCATTGCAGGTGCTTTCTCTTACTTGACAGTGTGATGTGTGGTTGCATGTTGCATATAGTATCTACCTTGTAATGCTTCTAATTAGGGTAAATTGCATCTGCTTAATTAACACATTATACCTGTGAATATGACACGCCTTCCTGTTTTTGGTACATACTGCGTATTTCTATTAACCATGTTCTTACATCAGACTACTTTTCTTGCGTATCCCTCATCAATCACTTCTGACGATACACCTTCAAGTTGAGAGTGTAATATTAGTTGCATCTTGCATATCATTTCAAACATGTATTGCCTCTAATTTGTTGAAGTGCCACTTATAATGAGACACATCTAACTTGGTAGAGTGATTTTGGTTGGATCTTTCATATGGTGTCTAGATTGCACTGCTTCCAATTTGTTGAAATGCCTTCTGCTTAGCATTTTCATACATATTCCATCCTCCTACAATGTGGTTGCCATACATAAAAGTTGTGTTCGTCAGTATCATGCATCAACGAATTTGGAAGTGCGGATTTCATTCCTTGTTATTGTGTGTTTACTTGACAAGGCAAAATCTAAAAGGACGAAGTCACGGAATGATGGTGGTCCTCTGGAGCAACCAAAATAGATGATCTCTACAGATTCTCCTGCTACTCATACTGCAGTGCAAGTTCCAAATCTCATCTCCCCTACTCCACAACCCAAGGTGCTTGCTCTAACATGGCAGTGTGATATCTGGTTGCATGTTGCATATGGTGCCTAGCTTGTATTGCTCCTAATTTGTTAAATTGCATCTCCTTAGCTTACACATTATACATGTGAATATGACACGCCTTCCTATTTTTGCTACATACTATATCTGCCTATCACACCATGTTCTTACATCAAACTACTGTTCTTGTGTATCCTGCATCTATCGCTTATGATGAGATAGTCACGCCCGTGGGTTAGTATGAGATGCGCTACTCTTATAAAGAATGTAGTTTCATCCTCTCCACATGATTCTCAAGAAACAGCAAGCCTAAATGAAGATATTGAACGTAGCTCTGTACTTGAAGACCGCACATCCCCTACACCACCATCACAGGTGCTTGCTCTAACTTTGCAGTGTGATATGTGGTTGCATGTTGCATACGTTGTCTTACAAGCTTCTAATTAGGGTAAATTGCATCTGCTTAGTTTACACATTATACATGTGAATATGACATGCCTTCCTATTTTTGGTACACACTACATCTATGTGTTAACCTTGTTCTTACATGAAACTACCTCTCTTCTGTATCCTGCATCAATCACTTACGATGAGTCACCTTTATTCGTTGCATATTGCATATTATTTCTAGCCTGTTGTCATGTATTACTTCTAATTTGGTCAAATACATTTGTTAGGGAACCCTTTTAATTTGGCAGAGTGATATTGGTTTCATCTTTCGGTTTCTAGCTTGCATTGATTCTAACAAGTTCAAACACCTTGTGCTTAGTTTACACTTTATACATCATACATGTCAATATGTCACGCCGTCATATTTTTCATACATATTCCATCCTCCTATCATGCAGCTGCCTTACATGAAAATAGTGTTCATCAGTATCATGCATCAATGAGTTCTGACGAGCAAATTTTATTCCTTTTTCTCGTGAGTTTGACTTGACAAGGCAAAATCAAGAAAGAGGAAGGAAAAGAGTAAGGAAGGCGATGATGGTGGTCCTCTGCAGCAACGTAAATGGAGCATCTGTACCGGTTCTCCTTGTACTGCTAGTGCATAACAAAGTCCAAGTCTCCGCTCCCTTACTCCACCATCCAAGGTGCTTGCTCTAACTTGGCAGTGTGATATCTGGTTGCATGTTGCATATGGTGTCTAGCTTGTATTGCTCCTAATTAGTGTAAATTGCATCTGCTTAGCTTACACATGATATGTGTGAATATGACATGCTTTCCATTTTTGTTACATACTATCTTTGTCTATCACACTATGTTCTTGCATGAAACTACTCTTCTTGTGTATCCTGCATAGTCACTTATGATGGGACACCTTTAAGTTGGCAGTGTGATATTGGTTTGCGTCTTGAATACGATTTCTAGCATGTATTGCTTCTAGTTTGATGAACGCCACCTATGACAAGATAGTTTTAACTTGGCAGAGTGATATTGAGTGCAGCTTCCATATGGTGTCTAGCTTGCAGTGCTTCTAATTTGTTGAAGTGCCTTCTTCTTAGTTACCACATCATAGGTGTGAATATGTCAAGCCGTCCAGTTTTTCGTACATATTCCATCCTCGTATCATGACTTTGCCTTTCATCAGAGTAGTGTTCGTCAGTATCATGCATGAATGAGTTCTGTAGAGCGGATTATATTCCTTCTTCTTGTTGGTTTGACCTCACAATGCAAAATCAATAAAGCTAAAGGAAATTGGCAAGGCATTGGATGATGGTGGTCCTTCCGAGCAACTAAAACGGTGGTTCTCTATAGATTATACTCCGCCATCCTCCCAACAAGATTCGCAAGACAACGCAAGGCTAGACAGTCAATGTAGCTGTGTAGATGATGAGCACATCTCCCCTACTCCACCATCACAGGTTCTTGCTCTAACTTGGAAGTATTATATGTGGTTGCATGTTGCATATGATGTCTAGCTTGTATTGCTTCTAACTTTGTTGAATTGCATCTGCTTACTTTACACATAATGCCCGTGAATATGACATGTGTTCCTGTTTCTAGAACATACTATATCTGATCACACCATGTTCTTACATCAGACTACTGTTCTTGCGTATCCTGCATCATAAGG
The DNA here is from genome assembly GCF_002162155.2 of Triticum dicoccoides. Lineage (NCBI taxonomy): Eukaryota > Viridiplantae > Streptophyta > Magnoliopsida > Poales > Poaceae > Triticum > Triticum dicoccoides. The sequence continues at coordinate 404,854,293 of NC_041381.1, read as the reverse complement.
CACCTTTAAGTTGCCACTGTGATATTGGTTGTGTATTGCATATGATTTCTAGCATGTACTGCTTCTAATTTGTTGAAACGCCATACAGTTTGAACTTGGCAGAGTGATATTGGTTGCATCTTTCATATGGTGTCTAGCTTGCAGTGCTTCTAATTTGTTGAAATGCCTTCTGCTTAGTTACCACATCATAGGTGTGAATATGTCACGCCATCACATTTTTCATACATATTCCATCCTTGCATCATGTGTTTTCCTTTCATCCGAGTAGTGTTCGTCAGTATCATGCATGAATGAGTTCTGAAGAGCGAATTTTATTCCTTTTTCTTATCGGTTTGACTTCACAATGCAAAATCATTACAGCTGAAGGAAATTAGTCCGGCAGTGGATGATGGTGGTCCTTCGGAGCAACTCAAATAGGGGGTCTCTACAGATTCTACTCCGCCATCCTCCCAACAAGATTCGCAAGACAACACAAGGCTGGACAATCAACGTAGTTGTGTAGATGATGAGCACATCTCCCCTACTCCACCATCACAGGTGCTTGATCTAACTTGGCACTATTATATGTGGTTGCATATTGCGTATGATGTCTAGCTTGTATTGCTTCTAAATCTGTTGAATTGCATCTGCTTACTTTACACATAATGCCTGTGAATATGACACGTGTTCCTGTTTTTCTAGAACATATGTGTACATGATGAGCACATCTACCCTACTCCACCATCACAGGTGCTTGCTCTAACTTAGAACTCTTATATGTTGTTGTGTTTTCCGTATGATGTCTAGTTTGTATTGCTTCTGATTATGTTGAATTGCATCTGCGTAGCTTACAACTTACACCTGCAACGATCACTTACCCATAAGACACATTTAACTTGGATCTGTGATGTAGGTTGCATCTTGCATTGTCTTCTAGCTTGTACTGCTTCTAATTTCTTGAAATGGCACTTACGACGAGACACTTTTTACCTAATAGAGTAATATTGGTTGCATGTTCATATGGTGCCTAGCTTTCATTTCTTCTAATTTTGTTGAAATGCCTTCCACTTACTATTTTTTCATACATATTCCATCCTCCTATCGTATCTGTGAATGTGCAATGTTGTCATTTTTGTATATATTCCATCCTCCTATCTTGCTCTTGCCTTACATCAAAGTAGTGTTCGTCTGTATCATGCATCAACCAGTTATGCAAAGCTAATTTTATTCATCTTCTTGTGGTTTTTACTTCATAAGGAAATATCAGAAAATAGGAAGGAAAAGAGTAAGTTAGGGGATGTTGGTGGTCCTCCGCACCGACGCAAATAGAGGCTCTCTAGATTTACCACTGCTACTGCTAATGAAGTTGAAGTCCCAAGTCTACATGATGAGTTCATCTCCCATACTCCACCATCACAGGTGCTTGCTCTAAGTTGACAGTGTGATAACTGGTTTCATGTTGCATATGTTGTCTAGCTTGTATTTCTTCTATTTTGATTAAATTGCACCTACTAAGTTTATACGTTATACATGTGCATATGACATGGCTTTCTGTGTCTAGAATACACTGCATCTATCTATCATACCATGTTCTTACATCAAAGTACTGATGTTGTGTATCTCGCATCAGTCACTCATGATTGGACGCTTTTAACATGATAGTTTGATAGTGGTTGCATCTTGCATTGATTTCTACATTGTACTGCTTCTAATTTTTCGAATTGCCACTTACGACAAGTCACTTTTAACTTGGCAGAGTAATATTGGTTGCATATTTCATATGGTGTCTAGCTTGCATTACTTCTATTTTCTTGAAAATCCTTCTGCTTAGTTTACACATCATAGCTGTGAATATGTCACGCCGTCCTATTTTTCTTACATATTCCATCATCATATGGTTGTCTTACATCAAAGTATTGCTTGTCTGTATCATGCATCAATGAGTTCTGAAGAGCGATTTTATTCTTTTGTGTTGTGGGTACGCTTGACATGGCAAAGTAAAAAAAGAGCAAGGAAAATAATATAGTAGGGAGTGGTGTTACTTGTCAGGTGAAACAGAAAAAGATCTGCCATCGAGATTCTGCTGGTACTTATAGTGCAGTAGAAGGTCCAAGTCCACGGGCTAAATCTAGAAACACAGTATCACCTGCTCCACCAGCTGTAGCATCCGCTTCAACTGTACCACCATCTCAATGAGTTACTTGTTCATTTTCTCCAGAAATGGCCAGTTCCCAAGCTGCCTTCACACCTAACACTACTTCTGAAGCACTGCTGACACAATAGGACTTGGCAAGACCAGATGAACCTCATGAGCATCAACACCAAGATGGTACCTGACCGAGTCAAGTTGCAGTTGCATGCTCCTTTATATGTACTCTCACATTTTGATGTACACTAACACTTTCCATATTCGTCGTTGAACTAGCACCACGGCGCAAGCGGAAACAGACATCAGGGATAATGCTTGACTGATTAACAAAATCTAAAGGAGGAAGAATGGAGATCCATTTTGAGGCAGGTTTAAAAAGGCCACGTGATGCTACAGAGTCAGCCAAGTTAGTATCAGAGGCAATCGTTGTCGTTAGGTGTCATGCACGTATCCTCCCAATGTGGATCCAGTACATGAATGATAAAGACAATACCCAGTTTAACACCTTTCTTGACCATTTATCCGTAAGTAATGTTATTCATCGCAATTAGTAATATTGTCTTGCTCTGTCCCATACTTTCTAGCTTCCTCCTAATAAGACTCACATTCTTTTTTCAATAGATGAGGTTCAAGTTGGATCCGAAAGATGATGCAACTAAACAAGCATGCACTCATGTTTTTCAGTCTGCTCTGCGACAGTATCGGTACCACCTTAGAAAATCTCACTTTGAAGGCAAGGCTAACAATGAAATCGCCCAAACATCTCTAGTGGAATATATTACAAATGAAGACTGGACAGCCCTCGTTAAACACTGGCCTGATCCAAAGTATCAGGTAGGCTATATGTATTTGATCAGACCACATACTGAACTTGTATTTATGTATGTGCCTTACAAGTGTATCTTCTTCTAGTCTAACTGTTTGAAGAACAAGACCAACCATTTTAAAGTGAAATTCCAACAGACAGCAGGATCTCATAGCTATATTGCACACTGCGAGGCTCTTGTAAATAGCTGATACTTCCTTCTTTTTTTGTGCCATATTATCGTATCTATATTGACTTGTTCCAAATACAGAGGAAAGCCCGTGCGGACCAAAGAGAACCTGAACCGAATGCAGTGCTAATCTTCAAGGATTGCCACACCAGCAAGATGAAGGGCATGAGCACACCAGTTCAAGCCGCTCTTGTAAGTCCTTACTCCTCCTACCTTTGAACTGATTGGTACTGTGATGTGTTCATTTAACTACTTGGTTTGCAGCCAATGTCAATTACTCTGTTCACTTTTATACACAGTTATCTTAACGTATCATTTCACCTTACATGGTTTAAAAGAGATGAAGGATATTCTTTTGGTCTTGATCTGTAATCTAGTTGTTATGTTCACGTGCGCACACAATGATAAAATAGCTTGTTTGTTTTATATCTATTTGCCCATGATATGAATGATGTCATACTATGTTCATCCTACTTTAAACCATGTCTCTTTATCCTTAGATGTCAACGAATGTGAGGAAATAGACAATACAATAGGCATGCTACATGGACATATGTTCCGAAAGTGATTTTATTATGTAGTTGGCACTAATATACATGCTAATGTATTACAGTAGTTCACCAAAATAAGTTGTGTCTAAACGTGTAACCTACTTTGTTTGCTTTTGTCTCATTAGTAACTTATCTGGTACACTAATCAACAAGTTCAAACTTTTAGGAAGCTATGGAACAAATGATTGAACAGCCACAACCATCTGAAGGTGACGAGGCTACCACAGGCACAATGTCACCTCTTGCTGCAGTGCATCAGGATCTCTCCACTAACAGTGCAAAAAGCACCTTCCTGTGTAATTCTGGGTTGGTTGTCAAGGTAACCTCGTCCAAATCGCCTATTGAACAAAATCTTCCGGCTAGATAGAGTGATATATCTGTGCTCCAGACACAAGTCCAATCCCTAATGGACGTCGTTTCGAAAACAAGAGTAGTGGTTGACAAATGTCGTCAAGATATGAATGGTTTTGAAACCAGACTATCAGACATTTGCTTCGTTGTTCAAGAGCAATGGCGGAAAAAGGTGAAGATTGTGCTGCTCCATCAGATTCTACAGCCTGAAACATTAGCACTCAGGTCAAATGATATGTGCTTCTATACATCTGATGGTGCTTTTATCTGCAAGGACTGTAAACTTTATGACAACATGCCTTTTGTTGTATGGTTGGAATTTATTTGGTTGTGATACAACATTTATGATGCTGCCAAAGGCTGCAGTAATTACGATGCTATTTTTGTATAGTCTAGGTTTATCTTAGTAATGTATTCGGCCGAAAGCTTCGTAGGAGCCCAACATGCCAACATTTGTCGGGCCCATTCCAATTGGGATAAAAACGATTATGGGCCGAAATTTGCATGTAGCCCACTAAAAATATCTGGGCCTAAATCGGCATAAGCTTTTATATTTTTCTCGTAGGCTTGTGCCCATAGTGGACCTTTAACAGGCCTAAACATAATTTGGGCCCACAGTAACAATAGGCCGTTTACATGTGTAAGTATCTCGAGCCCATAAAAACATGGGCCTTTAATAGGCCAAAAGTGAGATTGGGCCCTGATTGTGCCAAATAACCCACTGGTCTTAGCAGGCCGAAATGGTGGCCCATTTACGATGCGGATCTTTCACAGGCCGAAATTCGGACGGGTCGTAAATGCGCCGACCTAACACACATGCCTTTAATAGGCCGGAAGTTCGGTCGGGCTTGATTAGCCTCATTTTTATATGGACCGTTAATGGGCCTGATGTGACGTTGGGCCACATATGGCCCATGGATTCCGTCTGACCTTAACAGGCCGAAAATCACAACAGGTCGAAAGTGGCCCTAATCTATGGTGGGCCTCTAATAGGCCGAATGTCAGACATGGCCGAATATGACCCAAATCCTTCACGGTCGTTTATGGGCCGAAAGTTTCAATGGCCTGTAAATGGGCCCAAATGAAGCAGGACCTTTAACAGGCCGGAAATACACTGGGCCGTAATTCGGCCCAAATACTTAGTGAACTGTTAACGGGCCAGAAGTGACCATGGGCCGCGATGATGACAAGTTTAGGACAGGCCGTTGACGGGCCGATTTGACACTAGTCGTACGGGCCTTAACTAAGAATGTTGGGCCTTTAGCTGGGTCGGCCCATTATGGTCTGCAAAATCTTGTGGGCCTTTAGTTGGGCGAGCCCATTGTGGTCCCCTAAATCTTGTGGGTCTTTAGGTGGGCCGCCCATTATGGTCTACCAAATCTTGTGGGCCTTTAGCTGGGCCGGCCCATTGTGGTCCACTAAATCTTGTGGGACTTTAGCTGGGCCGTCCCATTATGGTCTGCAAAATCTTGTGGGCCTTTAGCTGGGCCGGCCCATTATGGTCCGCTAAATCTTGTGGGCCTTTAGTTGGGCCGGCCCATTTAAACTTTATGGGCCACTTTTGGGCCCGTCCACGTGTCAACATATCATAGGCCCATATAGACCATTGGATGAGTGACACTTGTGCCAGCGCGGAGCTGACGCGTGGTTCCGTCGGCCAATGAGAATTTTAGACGTGGAAAATCGGCATTGGTCGTGACTGTTAGCAGGTTATCGGATCCAAAACGGACCCGATAGCTTAACGGCGCTTAACAGCGTCCCGTTACGGTGGATGCCACGTGTCGGTCACCCTTGACGAAAGCACTTTTATGACGCGTGATTTATCATCATGGAAGTGGACACTTCCGTGATGATAATTTTGGTAATGTCATGGAACACTTCTACGATAGCACAGTATGACTATCTTGATTCTTAAAATCGTCATGGATGTACATGCATGACAAAAAACGCGACCTACTATGACAAACATGTATCATCACGGAAGTGTATTTTTTTTGTAGTGAAAGCTCATACTATTAAAAGGGGATGAAGTGTTGCTTAATGGATTACTTGCTCAAAGTGCTTAGTGATATCGCTCCAAAGTCCTCAACCACTTTCTCATTCCAAATATGTCCATAACCCAAAGTCAAACTCGGCACCATAGATTCATTCCATTCGGAGGCACCGAGTTCAGATGACATAGCCACTGTCAGAAACCCTAACAGTTCGGTCTCACCAATACGGATCTCGGTCTCACCGAGATTGCCTTGCCAATTCTCTTTTGCATGTTGCAATTATTTTGATCTCACCAAAATAGCGATCGGTCTTGTTGAGCTGTCTTGACATTCGCTCTATTGCCTTATTGCTTCACTTCGGTCTCACCGAGTTGACGCAATTGACGCCACCGAGTTGATGTTTGCCCTAAGCCCTAGCACATTGATATATACTACAAACCTTCTTCTTGTACACTCGTGTTGGGCCTCCAAGCGTAGAGTTTTGTAGGACAGTAGCAAATTTCCCACAAGTGGATGACCTAAGGTTTATCAATCCGTGGGAGACGTAGGATGAAGATGGTCTGTCTCAAACAACCCTGCAACCAAATAACAAAGAGTCTCTTGTGTCCCCAACACACCCAATACAATGGAAAATTGTATAGGTGCACTAGTTCGGCAAAGAGATGGCGATACAAGTGCAATATGGATGGTAGGTATAGGTTTTTGTAATCTGGAAATATAAAAACAGCAAGGTAGCAAGTGGTAAAAGTGAGCGAAAATGGTATTGCAATGCTTGGAAATAAGACCTAGGGTTCATACTTTTGCTAGTGTAAGTTCTCTCAACAATGATAACATAATTAGATCATATAACAATCCCTCAACGTGCAACAAAGAGTCACTCCAAAATCACTAATAGCGGAGAACAAACAAAGAGATTATTGTAGGGTACGAAACCACCTCAAAGTTATTCTTTCTGATCAATCCATTGGGATATTCCTATAAGTGTCACAAACAGCCCTAGAGTTCATAGTAAAATAACACCTTACGACACACATCAACCAAAACCCTAATGTCACCTAGATACTCTAATGTCACCACAAGTATCCGCGGGTATGATTATACAATATGCATCACACAATCTTAGATTCATCTATGCAAACCAACACAAAGTACTTCATAGAGTGCCCCAAAGTTTCTACCGGAGAGTCAAGACGAAAACGTGTGCCAACCGCTATGCATAAGTTCACAAGGTCACCGAACCAGCAAGTTGATCACCAAAACATACATCAAGTGGATCATGTGAATATCCCATTGTCACGATAGATAAGCACATGCATGACATACATCAAGTGTTCTCAAATCCTTAAAGACGCAATCTGATAAGATAACTTCAAAGGGAAAAGTCAATCCATTACAAGAAGGTAAAGGGGGAGAAACATCATAAGATCCAACTATAATAGCAAAGCTTGTGGTACATCAAGATCGTGCCAAGTCAAGAACACGAGAGAGAGAGAGAGAGATCAAACAAATAGCTACTGGTACATACCCTCAGCCCCGAGGGTGAACTACTCCCCCTCATCATGGAGAGGGCCAGGATGATGAAGATGGCCACCGGCGATGATTTCCCCCTCCGGCAGGGTGCTGAAATAGGGTCCCGATTGGTTTTTGGTGGCTACAGAGGCTTGCGGCGGCGGAACTCCTGATCTTGGTTCTGTTTTGAAAGTTTGGGGATATATAAGAGGTGTTGGCATCGAGAACAATTCAGGGGGGTCTACGAGGCATCCATGAGGTAGGGGGTGCGCCCTCCACCCTCGTGGTTGACTCGGGACTCTTCTGGTCCATCTCTGATGCTCTGTGGGCTTCTGGTCCAAAAATAATCTCCGTAAATTTTGAAGTCAATTGGACTCCGTTTGATATTCCTTTTCTGCGAAACTCAAAAACAAGAAAAAAACAGAAACTGGCACTGGACTCTAGGTTAATAGGTTAGTCCCAAAAATTATATAAAATAGCATATAAATGCATATAAAACATCCAAGATGGATAATATAATAGCATGAAACAATCAAAATTATAGATATGTTGGAGACGTACCAAGCATCCACTGGTACGCGTCGGTGCTATACAAACGGTTTTTAACCCCTTTCCGCGACGACACTTGGAACCGTCGCCAAGTGAGTGTGGGAGATAGGGGGGGTCCTTCCCACACGACCCAGAAACCGTTTGGGATATGCCTTCCAAGCACACATGCTCGGCAAAATGAGCTCATGTGCGACCGGCGAGTGAGCAAATACGGTTATACGTACAGTAGTGCTCAATAAAATACAATTATACTGGCAAAATCGTTTCTGGTCGTAAATACATCCCACACAGTCAGTCCCCGCTAAATGTTTCCATTCGTATATACATCCCACACAATCTCTCCAAGCAAAACGTTTCCGTTCGCAAGTATATCACACACAATTTTCCCCGTTAAATCGTTTGTGGTAGCATTGACATCGCACACAATATTAACAATTTTATCGTTTGTGTTATTAAATGCATCACACACATTTTTTATGCGGTAAACATTTGGGGAAGGTGGCCTAAAGCAAACAGTTTGGAAGAGAATCTCGTGTGTGATTGTTCATCGATCCAACACGGTTCATTCCTAGAAAATTTGTGCGTTGCCTTAGGTCATCGGCCATGGTATTTTCTCAATAACCGTTTGCAATAGCAAAAACCAATTAGCAGGCTAATTTTTCATTAGCAGGCTAATTGCCTATTATTAATGATCATTTATTAATCTAATTGACATTCATATTAAACACATAATATAATTCATTCCCATATTAAGGAAGCAGGATTTCGTAATTGAAATACATCAGATTACAACATGATATAGCTTCAACACTTAGCAATCCCATTACACAACTGCACCAGCACCAAGTTTCACATGCAACATCTAAAACCTTTCGAAATTAGCATCATAGATGGTACATAGACAGATGCATCTCATCGGGAAAACTGCTGAAGCGGGAATCGAATATTGAGCCTTCATTGATGTTGAAGGTCTTTGCAACTTTAGGCCAGTGCCTGTGGATGATTGCCCATCCATCCTTCGACCCCTTCAGGACACTTCAATATTGAACCGTGGGTGTTGTATGAATACCTTCCTCGCCTCCTGACCATACAGGTGGTTTGGGAGGTAATCATCAGTGAACTGTTTTGGAAAGGCCTGGAAACAAGGGTGTGCATAAATATCTTCTCTATATTGTAAATAGGGAAAAGGAACAAAAAAGACAAGGTATAATAGTTAGTACCATCCTATAGTGAACCGGTGTCTTCTTCATTGTGCAAACAAAGATCTTGTTGTTTTTTGTCGCTAATTTCTTTATCCTAACAATCTTTCTGAGTTTCTTGACTTGACTGATATTCATGGACAACTCATTTCCCCATATGCAAAAAGGGTCGAACAGTGGGTCAAAACCTCTGACAGCTGGACCTACATGTGCAAGACCAAATTGTTTAAAACCTAAGTGTTAGAATGGTTCCTGCAATTGCACAATAGTGTGCTATTAGACAAAGGACCATGCATGTGAAAACCTCGATTGTAAACCTCAGTGCTTCCCATTGCTTCCCTGCAACACATATAAGGTAGTTAGTGATCAGGTTAAGTGAGGGTTCGCATGCTATTAGTAAAATATGTTGATGAAAAATAAGCACATTGCAGATTCATCAGATTAATTCAAGCCACATGGAAAACCCATTTATCCAAACCAAGCATCATTAATAACTAGGAAATATAGCAATTGTATATGTTTCCCATGTATTAAGTGCACCCAAATTCGATTATTCCGCACATGCACAACAATACAAAATTCTACCCACGACAATTGGACATTGCATTGCAGAATTGAACCAAGCAGTTAACTAAACACCACAACAAATGAACCAAACATTAACTGAGCACCACATTGCAAAATATAACATACTCCTAATAGAAGATCAGACAGTTAACCAAACCAAGCATGGTTAACAACTTGGAAATATAGCAATTGTATTTGTTTCTCATGTATTTTGTACAGCCAAATTCGATTTATTTCTCACATGGTATACAATAACAGAATGCACCCACAACAATTGAACATCGCATTGCAGAATGGAACCAAACAGTTAACTAAACACCACAACAAATGAACCAAACGTTAACTGAGCACCACATTGCACAATGTATAACATTGTAGAAGATCAAACAGTTAACCAACCCAAGCATGCTTGATAACTTGGAAATATAGAAATTGGATTTGTTTCTCATGTATTTTGTAAAGAAAAATTCGATTTATTTCTCACATGGAAGACAATACAAAATTGCACCCCGAAGAATTGAACATCACATTTGCAGAATTGAACCAAATAGTTAACCGAACATGACAACTAATTAACCAAACAGTTAATAAGTGAGCACCACATTGCACGACATATAGAGTATATACACTAGAGCAATAGATTGCATGGTAAAAGTAGATAGCACAATTCACTAGAATTTGTTAAGGAAAGGCAGGAGCAGCACATGCAACGGGTAATATAGGATTTTGGGTTCCGGCAGACCCTTGAGGTTCGGATACTGGGGTGCGCACGAAGATCTTTCCCCTACCAGCTCACGTCTCGATGCTTCGCAAGGAATCTAGGCTAGAAAGAAGAACATACAAGGAACACGAGATTTATACTGGTTCAGGCCACCATTGTGGTGTAATACACTACTCCAGTGTGTGGTGTGGTGGATTGCCTCAGGGGCTGATGATGAACAGTACAAAGGGGAGCAGCCTCACGAGGGGCTGTTCTTGAGTTGGTGCAATGAACTGCTTGGGTGAGTTCAGTCGATTCTCTCTCTCTCTCTCTCTCTCTCTTTCCCTCTCTCTGATCGATCCCCCCCACTCTGTGGTGGCTAGTCCTATTTATAGAGGGAGGCCCTGGGCCTCTTCTAAAAAATGAGCGGGAAGGGCGCCAACAATTGGCCATTTTGAAGGGGAACATCTGGTACCCTTATCCTGACTAAAGTTGGTCTTTGGCTGCCAAAGGCTCTGACGATGACGCCGTCCTGGGCTCCACGATGACCTCCATCCTGCCGCTCTGTTGGTCTTGGTCTTGTTGCACCGAAACGGTAACCTTCGCCTGATGCCTTGGCATGTGCTTGCCCCCTTTGCACCGAAGGGGAAAACAGGACACTGCGTAGGCCGGCGCCCGCCTGGTCTCGATCGTCATGGATTGCGTCACGGGCACCTCATGAGGTACCCTGCATTGATCTCTCCGCCTCCTCGCGAGCCTTCCTGGTGAGGCTGCTCATGAGGAAGCTTCTTGTCGTTCGCCCCGCAAGGCTTGGCCCCTCACGAGGGTCTTGAGCTTGAGCTGATGAAGCTGGGCTTCACTGGGGCCCCACTTGAGCCACGCCGCAGGCCGCAGACAGGCAAGTCTGGGACCCCTGTTCCCAGAACGTCGACAGTAGCCCCCGGGCCCAAGGTGCGCCCAGACTTGACTTAGCAGAGAAGCAAAGGAGCAAGTGCGAAGCGCCGCGGGCCCCAACAGCCTACGACATTGGGCGCCGCGTGGCGATTGATTGGACGTGGGCACCTCCGCTTCCCCACGACGCCTCAGCAACCGTCCATCTGCAAAAAGAGTACCCAGGCAAGACTTGCTTGCCTTGTTCTTGCTCGCCTTGCTCCAGATCCCCCTTCTCGCTCTTCTCCTTCCTGCTCCCGAAATCCTCCAGATATGTCTCAATCCTTCACATCCAGCAAGCCATGGCGCCTTGTAAGACCCCGACCGAGGCCTGGTACTCGCCGGCCCTGGACCCCCCTCCCGAACTTGTTGGAGAAGAATCTCGCCCTCACGCGCCTGATGGTGGTGCAGGGCAACGAGGGGGAGACCATGCTCAAGGCCGGCTCCGACCAGCCTGAAGGCAAGGGGAGCACCTTCTACCCGCTCTTCGTGAGCGCCATCATCACCGGTCTGGTGCCTCCTTTTTCTGAGTTCTTCTTTGTTGTTCTTCGCCAGTACAACTTGCAAGCTTTGCACCTCCACCCCAAATTTGTCCTTCTCCTGGCAATTTTTGCCTACTATTGTGAGGCTCACGTTGGGGTAAAGCCCTCAGTGGCCTTGCTGCATCATTACTTTTACCTCTGGGTTTCTCGTGGCCCCATCACCGCATGCGCGAGATTTATCGCATACTCCAACTCCAACGCCATCTCGAAGCCTGGGAAGAGGATCGAAGGCTTCTGGAGCAAGTGGTTCATGCTGGATGTCGGACGCCTCCATCCCCGACTAGTGCTGCCTACGAGGCAGCCCAAGGCAGTTGATGCATGGTCTCGCGTGGAGCTTGTCGACCCCTGCGTGAGGGTGGTGCTGAAAAAGATGAACACGAACCTAAGACCAGGCAACTTGGGGGCAGCGAGGCTGACCGGAGCCACGCTCCTGAGGGAGTTCCTGGAGCATCGGGTGGCTCCACTCTGGGAGCACTCGCTCCCATTGTGGAGGCTTGGGGAAGCGGACGCTGCCCTTCGCCTGAGCTTCATGGCCCTGGCCGACGAAGATCTGGTTGCGGCTCTCCATTTCTTGGTTGGGGGAGACGTGGCGAGGCCGGAGGGCGCTCCCGTCCCCCTGTTCCTTCGCAGCGACTGGGAGTAGGTGGTGAACGCCATGCCCACCTTCAACGGTGAGGGGCTAGTGCCCGCAGAAGCTCCTGGGGATCTGGCGGCGTTGGCAACGGTGAATGTGTCCTCCGGCGACTCTAGCGGGAGTGAGGAGGAAGAAGGGGAGGAGGAGGAAGAAGAGTCTGACTCCGAGGCGACTGGCGAGGAGTCGGGGGATTCCTTCCCTCGACGCAGGTCCCGCACCCTCGGCTCCATGCCGGACGACAACGAGGCCGGCGCCAGGCAAGGAGGGGAGGATTCTCCCCTGGTTCCGAGGAAGGGCATGTCGGGGCTGGTCCTCCCAGGGTCTGCTCTGGTTCTGGGGCGGTCTGAGGCCAGCTCCGGCCCTCCCGATGCGCCTTCTGCCTCCGGGCCTCCCAAAGCCGATCCCAGCTGTAGGCTCTCGGGCTTCAAGTTTGGCCGGAGGCTGCTTGAGTCCGCGAACGTCGACCAGTAAGTGCTCGATCTACGCTTTGCTTTGTTTCTGATGCCGAGGCTTGACATCTGCATTCTCTTGGCCAGGCCAGCACCTGCAGCAAAAAGGTTGAAAGGGGCTTCTGCGGCCCCGCTTGAGGCGAGCTCGTCTGTCGGGGCAGTGCTGCTGCGAACTGAGCCGACTGCGTGAGGATCTTCGGAGTGCGGACCCCCGCCTGGTGGTCGGGCGCCTGGAGCTAGCTTCTGGCTGGGCCCGTTCTACCTCCTCCGTTCGAGCGGTGCTGAGCCAGGCCGTGTCGGCCTCCGACGAGGAGAAGCAAGCCGCCCGCCAGGCCAAGGCTGCTCGCGTTGCTGCCCAGGCGATGTTGTGGACGCCCGGGGCTGCTGCAAGGCACTGGAGGTCAAGCTGCAAGGCCTGCGTGACGAGCTCGCGAAGGAGGTCTGCATCCGCCAGGAGAAGTAGGAGGAGATGAAGGCTCGGGAAGCAGCCGTCAGGGATCGGAACACCGAGCTTGACGACTGTCGCGGTCGATTGGAGATGCTGGAGCAGGCGCTGAAGGCGGAGAGGATCGAGCTGGACGGCAAGGCGAAGGTCCTGGACGAGGATCGAGTGGCCTTCGCTGAGCTGGAGGAGAAAGCTCGCACCGCGTTGAAGACACTTTATGAGGGCGGCTTAGAGAAGCCGTTGGCTGGTGAAGAGGACGGCCCTGCCAAGCTGCTTCCCTTCCTAGTTTGTGCGCTTGAAGATGTCGTGGACGGCCTTGGTCCTACGGCCGAGGCCGAGGCGCGCGCCCTGTCTTCTGCAGTGCTGACGCGTGTCCTCAGCCATGTCTACCTTCGCGACCCCAACGTCGACCTCGACAGCCTGCTGGAACCTGTGAGCGGCGACCTTGCCGCTGCTGCTGCGGAGGCTGTGAAAGGCCGAGCCGAGGCTTTGCTGAGGAGGTTTCGCGCCTTCAGCACCTTGCCCGGGCGCGGTGCTGCCAGCTCCGCGGCCTCAGGAGGCGGAGCCGCCCAGCGGGACTCCACCACAGGCGGCGGCGCCACTGGGAAGTGATGCCTTTGCAGCTTTTGTCATGTTTTAATTCTTGCAACATGCACCATGCCTCCTGGAGGCGTTTAAACTTGTGTTTGGCATTCGTGAAACAATATATGGCTTGTAATATTTGCTTTTGAATTCCCTGAATTTGCATTTTCCCCTCCTATTTGCTTGTGCTCTACGTCAGCAGGGCCCGACCCCGCGCATACCTCAGCCGCTGTAAGCCCCGACCGGAAACCAGGACGGGACTAAGGAGTGAGGGGCTACGTGGCAAGTTAGGCTCCTGAGTCGCGATGCTCAGGAGTCCCCCTTGACGCGCAAACAACAAGTAGGGAAGGGAGGCATAGGAGTGGATTTGTCGTTCTACGTCAGCAGGGCCCGGCCTCGCGCATACCTCAGCCGCCGTTAGCCCCGACCGGAAACCAGGACGGGACTAAGGAGTGAGGGGGTACGTGACCAGTTAGGCTCCTGAGTCACGATGCTCAGGAGTCCCCCTTGACGTTCAAACGAGTTCTCATACCTTGGCTCCATTCAGGGAGGGGCGCGCGACGACCAGGTCTGAGGGACCTGGCTGGGTCGCGTGTGTTCGGGCGTGGCCCGAGCGTAGCCCCCGTGTCCAGCCCCCTCGCACGGCACTCCCGAGGGGAGGCGTTGCGATGGTGCCAGACACTAAGCTCTGGGCTCCCTGAGGTTGATACGGCCGTGGGCCGCCCTTAGTTGTTTATCACCAGCGCGGAGCATAGTGCTTCCGTATGTGTACGGGCATAGCCGCTCCTCGGTAGTGTCATCAGCCAGCGCGGAGCATGGTGCTTCCACTGGTGCATGGGAGGGGGCTCCCCTCCGGGAGGAGCCCCCGGGGCGTGTGCAGCCCCGCCCTGACACGTGGCCGGCACGGTAGGGCTAGGAGAGGTGTATCTGGGCACCCGTGAGCCAGCGCGGGACTCACGAGGCCCTACCTCGAGGCGGGTTGTGTCTGGCTCTGGGCCTTTACCAATGGTGTGTTCCTGCAGGGTGGTTAGAATGCAAATGCTCTACGTCCTCAGGTCCCGGCCCTCGAGCGAGATCATCCGCCGCTGGTATGACAGGTCACGATGCCGTGGGTCAAGGCCAGGGGGTGAGGGCTGGAGAGCCAGTAAGAGCCCATGAGTCGCGATGCTCAGGCACCCCCCTTTTAACGTGCAAGCGCTTTGCATGAGAGCGGAGAGATCCGCAATAAGCAACAGATGATAACCATGGGAATCAGGTTTAAGCGCGGAGGAGCAAATCCATTTAGATAGATGCAGAAAAAGCAAATGCTAGTGGGTCAGGCCCGAGCAGCTTGGGGATAATGCAGCCCGAGGGGCGCCCCCAACAAGGTAGGTAAAGAGCATAAGCAAAACGGATAAATGCCGCAGGGACGGACCCACGCGACTTGGGAATGATGCATCCCTGCGGGCGCTCCCAGCTGAAAATGGAACTTTGAAAGATGTCACCTGATACCGTTGGAGATGAAAGGATGCTGAAGTAGCGGATGACGTGTGGTGAGGAAGTCGACCCTCACGTGCTTCTGGGCCCGGGAGCCTCGGGAGGCTCCGGGGGCACAGGTGGATCGTCGAGGACCGTCTCCATCTCCGCTAGGAGCGCGCAACGCCTGACCTCCTGAGCCTCCAGAATGCTCCTCAGCAGGCGCTGATGAGCGGCAACCACGTTTGGCAGGCCGAAAGGCATGCGAACGTAGCTGTGAGGTGGATCCTCACAACGCCCTACGCGCGAAGGCCAAAGGCGCTCCTGAGACGCGGCTCGGTTGAGCCTTGGTACATCGATGCAGACATGCAGCCCACCATCCTCGCCTGGATGTGGGGCTACGGCGGGTAGGCGGCGGCTGCTGCGCATGACTCTTGACTCCTGTAGCTCCTGAATGTTCCTCACGATGAACTCCTGAGGGTTTGGCCCTTCTTGCCTCATACCTTCCTGAGGGGAACGTGCTTTGAAGCACGCCTCCAAGTGGTGCCCGAGCGCCTCCCTCGCGACCTTGGCAAAGTCGGTGGCTCTCCAAGGAGGAGCCCCTGAGCCCTGCCCGAGGAGGGCATCGGGCGCGCCTCCCTATGCGACAGAGGGTGGCCCCCCTGAACGGGCGTGAGTCCTGATGCAACGCCTCCGGTGGTGCCTGCCTCATGAGGGTTTGGGCCAGATGAAGCCTTCTTCTTCTTAGGGACCGCCTCGAGAAGCCTCCCGCTCCTGTGATCTGGGTCTTCGATTGCTGCGGCCTGGAAGGCACGATCAAGAGAACACACTGCATCCCTTTCCTCACAAGGCACTGTGATGACTCCACCGCTTCCTGGCATCTTGAGGACGTTGTAGCCGTGGTGAGTCACTGCAATGAACTTGGCCAGGGCTGGGTACCCGAGGATGGCATTGTATGGCAGGCGAATGTGGGCAACGTCAAAGTCAATGATCTCGGTGCGGTAGTTGTTGTGCTGCCCAAAGGTGATAGGAAGGCGAACTTGCCCTATCGGAATGGTGGAACCATCAATGACTCCTGAGAAAGGCTTGGTCGGCTGAAGCTGATCATATGGCACTTGGAGATTGTTGAATGTCTCGACGGACAGGATGTTGAGTCCTGCTCCGCCATCAATGAGGGTCCTGGTGACTTGCACATTGCTGATGACTGGGGACCAAAGCATTGGGAGGACTCCGGCCGTTGCTGCGCACTTGAGCTGATCCGCTGAGCTGAACGTGATAGCGCATGCTGACCACCTAAGAGGGCGCGTGGCCTCAAGCTTGGGGAGGACTGCATTGACCTCACGAGCAAACTGCTTGAAGATGCACTGTGAGGCTAGGGCCTGAGAGCCGCCCAAGATGCAAGCGATTGCGTGCGGCTCCTGGAAGCCCCCAGCCCCCTCGTCCTGATGATGGTCTTCATTCCTCCTCGGTGGTGGTGGCAGAGGAGGGAGGACTGCATTGCCTTGAGGGAGGTCCTCACGAGGCTGATCCCTCCAACCTCCCTCGCAAGGCTGGCCCTGCCAGCGGTCCTCGCGAGGTCGGTCACGCCACTCTTGGCGAGGGCCACAGTCTTCCCAACATCCTCCACCTCTTCCTCCTCCTCGACCATAGCCCCAATCGTTGCGGTCGGGGTGTCGGCTGATACGCCCATTTCGCACTGCCCTGAGCTCTTGGCATTCGTTGGTGTTGTGGGTGTGGAGGTCGTGGTACACGCAATATCGGCTGCCATTGGATGACTCAGGTTGATCCGTGCCTCGCTTGGTGTCTGGCTCTGCTGCGAGCACAGCAGCTCCCTTGCACTTTACGTCCTTGACCTTGGGCTTCTTCTCTTCTGGATCGGCAGCCGGCAGCTCGAGGAGGGAGAGGCGCCCTTCCTCAGCCCTGGCGCACTTGGTCACCAAGTTGAACAGCTCCAGGGATGTGCACGGGTCTTCATGGATTTCTAGCTCCTCTTTCATCTTGATGTCACGCACGCCATCGGAGAAGGCTGAGATGATGGCTTCCTCAGTCACCCTGGGGATCTTGAGGCGAGCGTTGTTGAAGCGCTGGATGTACTTCTGCAGGGTCTCTCCTGGCTGTTGCTTGATGCGGCGCAGGTCGCTCATGGCCGGGGGCCGGTCGCGAGTGCCTTGGAAGTTGGCGATGAAGCGAGTGCGCATCTTGTCCCAGTAGGAGATCGTGCCAGGAGCCAGGTTCAGGAGCCAGGTGTGGGCACCGTCCTTGAGTGCCATGGGGAACCAGTTCGCCATGACCTTTTCGTCCCCGTTGGTGGCTTCGATGCCCAGCTCGTAGAGCTGGAGTAACTCCACGGGGTCGGCAGTGCCGTTGTAGCGAGGGGGCAGGTCCGGCTTGAACTTGCCGGGCCATGTGACGCTACGCAGCTCGGCGGTGAAGGCGCGGCAGCCTGCAGTGGCCACCGGAGCTCTCTGTGGATGCGGGGCTTGCTCCTGAGGATTCCGCACGCCACTGCCTGGAGCAGCGCAGGGTCTTGACGTGACGGCGCAGGGATGCGGTCATGGCGCACCAGTGCTAGGAGCACACGAGCACCTTCTTGGGGACGAGGGATTTCTTGGCAACTCCTTTCTTGCCGCGCGGGCGCCGGACATGGAGGGTCTCGTCCTGGGGCCGCGCGCCTTGGAGCCAGGGCGCCTTCTTGGGGAGGAGGTGGCGGAGGCACCTCCTGATCCTTGCCTCCCGCACCGGATGGAGGGTGAGGCAGAGAGAGAGATGGCAGAGGAGAGCTCCCTGCGGCGCTGACGAGCTCGGTGATGCGGGCGAGCCAGTCCTCGTAGAGGTGTCGTCGACGGGACGGTAGTGCAGGAGTTCACGCGCCAGGAGCAGCGCAGCATGCGCGTCCGTGGGGCGCGACGGGCGTGGGACGATGAACCGGCTAGAGTCAGTGACGGGGTGGCGGTGTAGCCTTCCCGCCGCACCGAAGGATGCAGGGACGAGGCCTGCTGCTCGTTCCCCATCGGGCCGGTGGCGGCGTTGGCGGCAGGCGACAGGGAACGACGGGGGCGTCCGCCGACATGAGCCGTTTGGGCGACTCGAGTGGCGAGAGCAGCCCGACACTCGGCGCGGGCTCAGCGAGCGTTAGACATGGACACGACGGAAGATCACGCGCGACCAGCGGAAGAAAGATTCTGGCACACCCCTACCTGGCGCGCCAAATGTCGGATTTCGGGTTCTGGCAGACCCTTGAGGTTCGAACACTGGGGTGCGCCCGAAGATCTTTCCCCTACTAGCTCACATCTCGATGCTTCGCAAGGAATCTAGGCTAGAAAGAAGAACATACAAGAGACACGAGATTTATACTGGTTCAGGCCACCATTGTGGTGTAATACCCTACTCCAGTGTGTGGTGTGGTGGATTGCCTCAGGGGCTGATGATGAACAGTACAAAGGGGGAGCAGCCTCGCGAGGGGCTGTTCTTGAGCTGGTGCGATGAATTGCTTGGGTGAGTTCAGTCGCTTCTCTCTCTCTCTCTCTCTCTTTCCCTCTCTCTGATCGATCCCCCCCCCCCACTCTGTGGTGGCTAGTCCTATTTATAGAGGGAGGCCCTGGGCCTCTTCCCAAAAAATGAGTGGGAAGGGCGCCAACAATTGGCCATTTTGAAGGGGAACATCTGGTACACTTATCCTGACTAAAGTTGGTCTTCGGCTGCCAAAGGCTCTGACGATGACACTGTCCTGGGCTCCACGATGACCTCCATCCTGCCGCTCTGCTAGTCTTGGTCTTGTTGCACCGAAACGGTAACCTTTGCTGATGCCTTGGCCTGTGCTTGCCCCCTTTGCACCGAAGGGGAAAATAGGACACTGCGCAGGCAGGCGCCCGCCTGGTCTCGATCGTCATGGCTTGCGTCACGGGCACCTCATGAGGTACCCTGCATTGATCTCTCCGCCTCCTCGCGAGCCTGCCTGGTGAGGCTGCTCCTGAGGAAGCTTCCTGTCGTCTGCCCCGCGAGGCTTGGCCCCTTGCGAGGGTCTTGAGCTTGAGATGATGAAGCTGGGCTTCACTGGGGCCCCACTTGAGCCACGCTATAGGCCGCAGGCAGGCAAGTCTGGGGACCCCCATTCCTAGAACGCCGACAGGTAAACCGAGCATGCTTAACCGGTGTAGCTGGCAAATGGCAAGGTGCTCCTCCAAGATCTGGGGGTCGGCACGAATGCAGCCATTGCGACCTCATCCGCGTGTGCGGTCGTGATTTGCTTCTCCGCTGCCAAATGCTCCTTGAGATCTTGGCTATACTGCGTACACCATGGCTTAGGTGGTGCTTATTTGGTGGAGGGCTTGGTGATTTGGGTGGAAGGTGTCGCGCTCGCGCCAGCGGTCGGGGCATGTGGGATGTGGAAGGAGGAGGAGGATGGGGGTCAGGTGTGGATTACCTGCCTGGATAGGTGAGGCCGAGCAGCATGAAGGAGGGTTGCTGGTGAGGGGGGCGGCGCTGCAAGCAAGGAGTGAAGGTTTCAATTTGGAAAGGAAGGCGGAAACAGGGGAAATGTGGCTTTTGGTAAGGGGGAAGGGGCGGGGAGGTAGATATTTCGACAAAAGACGAAAATTTGGAAACGCTTCAACAAAAAAACTAGTGCGCAAAGTGTCATCAGACACGGTCCCTTATTCAGAACTGTGTACGATATGTGAATATCACAAACGATTCAGATAGCTTAACCCGTGTGTGATGAGTTTGAACGCTAAAAAAATTGGTTCCAATTTCCCTGGTTACAGTGCTCATCCACGTCATTGCATAATTTGGGTACACAAAGGAGACTACAGCACACCCACACTTCTTAATCGAGCAAGTTCAGCAATTAAACAGAGCTAGCTGGCCTAAACATTACTCTGACAAATTAAAGACTGGCGCTCTTAATTAAACAAAACAAAGAGTACTACTACGGATGGTGCTCGTCGATCTCCGCCGCCTCCTTCATGTCCAGCTCGCGCCCGACGGTCTCCTGTAGAAGGAGCTCCATGGCATCCATCGCACCATATTCGGCAAGCATCTCGCCATCCGTGTATGCCATCTCTTTGGAAAAGGCCGCCACGAGCTGGGCGTGGGCGGCCGCGATCTGGGCTTGGACGAGCTCCGTCGTTGCAAGGTATGCGGCGGAGGAACGGACGGCTGCTCGAACGCAATCGGCGATTGCCAACTCTTCGGCCATGGGTTGCCGACCGTTGTCGGGGAAGCTTCGTTGGATTTCTGCGGTGACCGCCATGAACTGGGTGTGGGCGGCCTCGACATGGTCGTGGGTGGCCTCCATCAGGGCTAAGGCCGCCGCTGCGGAATGGACAGCTAATGTGTCGCTCTCACCAGTTGCTATCCCCGAGGCAGATGTTGCTACCGCCGCCTGAGAAGCAACAGTGGCCGTTTGGGCTGCCTTGGCCGCCCGGTCGCAGATTGCGGTCACCCTCACGAAGCTTGTTAGCACGCGCCTAGCGGCTTCTACCATGCTCTCGCCAGAGTGGGCCGTGGAAGTTGCCCTCGGGGTGCGAGTCCACGTCCCCATCTTTCACTGGCGACGATTGAACAGTGAAATGATATTTGGGGAGCGAGCTAGTGTGTTTGACACGCCGGCTATGGACTGTAGCCGACGCACCTTCTCGCGTAAGCCATAGACATACTATACACCGACGGTGCTCCAGGATATTTTGTACTACATCTCACACAATTGGTGATAATAAACTGTGTGGGTGATAACCCACAAGTATAGGGGATCAGTTTTAGCCTCTTTCGATAAGTAAGAGTGTCGAACCCAACGAGGAGCTAAAGGTAGAGCAAATATTCCCTCAAGTTCTATCGACCACCGATACAACTCTACGTACGCTTAATGTTTGCTTTACCTAGAACAAGTATGAAACTAGAAGTACTTTGTAGGTGTTGTGGGATAGGTTTGCAAGATAGTAAAGAGCACGCAAATAAAAGGTAGGGGCTGTTTAGATAAAGACACAACTAAGTAAGTTTTAGTAGAGAGCTTTTTGTCACGAGAAAGTTATTTGTCCCTAGGCAATCGATAACTAGACTCGTAATCATTATTGCAATTTTATATGAGGGAGAGGTATAAGCTAACATACTTTCTCTTCTTGGATCATATGCACTTATGATTGGAACTCTAGCAAGCATCCGAAATTACTAAAGATCATTAAGGTAAAACCCAACCGTAGCATTATAAGGCATCAAGTCCTCTTTACTCCCATACGCAAAACAACCTACTTACTCGGGTCTGTGCTTCTGTCACTCATGCCACCCACCATAAGCAAATCACCAACCCTACAGCGGGGATCCCTCACGCTTGCGTGACACGGGGAGCACCATAGGACAACACCAATAATAAAACATGCAACTCAAACCAATCACGAACATCAATGAACCCATAGGACAAAACGGATCTAGTCAAACATTATAGGATATCCATACATCATTGGGAAATAATATATAGCGTTGGGCACCATGTTCAAGTAGAGATTACAGCAGGGAGAAGAGGTGTTACACTGCTGCATAGAGGGGGAGAGATTTGGTGATGACGGCGGTGAAGTTGTTGGTGTAGATCATTGGTACGATGATGGCCCCAGTGGCGTTCCGGTGCCACTGGGAGAGAGGGGGAGAGAGCCCCCCTTCTTCTTCTTCTTCCTTGACCTTCCCTCTAGATGGGAGAAGGGTTTCCCCTCTAGTCCATGGCCTCCTTGGCGGCGAAGGGGCGAGAGCCTCTCTGAGATTGGATCTCTCTCTGTGTTTCCTTCTGTTTCTGCGCTGTCTGATTCTGCCCTTTCACCATTTCTTAAATTCCTGGTGATCCATAACTCCGATTGGGCTGTACTTTGGACACGATTTTTATCCGGATATTGTCTTTCTTGCGGCAAAAGAAGGGCATCAACCGCCTTACGGAGTGGCCACGAGGGTTAGGGGCGGGCCCTACCCCCTGGGGCGCGCCCCCTGCCTCGTGGACTCCTCGGGCATCGTCTCATGTTGATTATTTTTCCCAAAAATCACATATATTCCAAAAAAATCTCCGGAAGTTTTTATCGCGTTTGGACTCTGTTTGATATGGATTTTCTGTGAAGCAAAAAACATGCAACAAACAGGAACTGGCACTAGGCACTCGATCAATATGTTAGTCCCAAAAATAGTATAAAAAGTTGCCAAAAGTATGTAAAGGTTGTAGAATATTGGCATGGAACAATCAAAAGGTATATATACGATGGAGACGTATCATGGGATCTACTTGATTTTTCATCTTGATTTGAATAACATAATGGGGTCACAACTGCAAAGGATGGTGTTTGAATTGCTAGAACTTCTATCTGTAGTGAACATGCAACTATAGTTGTGTTGTCAAAAAAATTGGAATTATTCAGGGTTCGTTTGGTCATTTTTATAGGGTAACTTGGTTTTCTAGTCATTTCAGGTGCACAATTCAAAATTAAACCACATGCACATGCTCCAGTGCACCAAAATGGGTTGTAAAATGATATATGTGTCCATGGGTTGATGCTTACGTCCCATTCAAGAAATGGGGATGAATTTCAAATATCACGGCACCGTGCTCTCCGGCAAACGTTGAGGTGCTTGCTTTTGTAATTCTAGTAAATACAAAACTCGTCCGAAATTCATGAACCTTGGCATGCTATCATGGAATGGCATCAAGATTCTGGGGTAAAAAATATTGTCCCATTTGGGCCAGGTTATGGTATAAGCTTCTCGCAAACCAGAGCTACTCTCACAACAAGCATGATGGTTTCGGTAGATAACGTGCCACTTTGGGGGACGAAACGATATTTGTTGCATCTTCTTACTTTCCAAAATTTTCTCGTGTCAACATAGAGCAATAGGAGTGTTGTGCAATTTTTTGGGATATTTGGGGTTTGCGTGGACATTTGTATACATTAACTGAGTTTTCTACACATTCATGTGCATAATTCAAATGTGAACTACATGCACATGCTCCAGCGCATATAAACGGGTTGAAAAATCAAATGTGTGTCCTTGGTTGCAACCTTAGGTCACATGCAAGAAATGGGAATGAATGTCAAACACCTTTGCCGCTGTTGCTCGGCCGCTAACATTGAGATGCATGGTTTTAAAATTCTAGTAAATCGAAAACTCGTCTGAAATTCATGAAACTTGACATGCTATCATGGAACAGCAACAACATGCAGTGGTAAAAATATTTCCCATTTGGGGCAGGTTGGGGTATAAGCTTCTCACAAACCAGAGCTTCTCGCAACAAGCCTCATGGTTACGGTAGGGAACGTTTCACCTTTCTGGACAAAACGATAGCCATTGCCTCTTCTTGATTTCAGTTTTTGCTCTAGTGTCAACATAGAACAACATGAGTGTTGTGTTAAATTTTGGAATTTTTCGGGGTTCGTTTGGACATTTTTATGCATTAATTAACCTTTCAATGCATTTATGTGCATAATTCAAATTTGAACTACATGCACATGCTCTAATGCATATAAATTGGTTGAAAATTCAAATGTGTCTCCTTGGTTGCATGCTTAGGTCCCATGCAAGAAATGGGAATGAATGTCAAACACCATGCCACCGTCACTCGTCCACAAACATTGAGATACCTGATTTTTAGATTCTAGTAAATCCAAAACTCGTCTGTAATTCATGAAACATGGCATGCTATCATGGAGCGGCATCAACATTTGGGGCAGGTTTGGGTATAAGTTTCTCACAAACCAGAGCTTCTCACAACAAGCCTGATGGTTTCGGTAGGGAATGTTTCACCTTTCTGGACGAAACGATAGTCGTTGCCTCTTCTTGATTCAAGTTTTTCTCTAGTGTCAACATAGAACAACATGAGTGTTGTGTTAAATTTTGGAATTTTTAGGGGTTCGTTAGAACATTCTTATGCATTAATTGGGTTTTCAATGCATTTATGTGCATAATTCAAATTTGAACTACATGCACATGCTCTAATGCATATAAATTGGTTGAAAATTCAAATATGTGTCCTTGGTTGCATGCTTACGGCCCATGCAAGAAATATGAATGAATGTCAATCACCCTGCCATCGTCACTCAGCCGCAAACATTGAGATACCTAGTTTCTAAATTCTAGTAAATCCAAAACTCGTGTGAAATTCATGAAACTGGCATGCTATCATGGAATGGCACCCGACATGCTGTGGTAATTTTTTTGTCCCATTTGGGGCAGGTTTGCGTATATAAGCTTCTCACAAACCAGAGCTTCTCACAACAAGCTTGATGCTTTCGGTAGAGAACGTTTCACCTTTTTGGATGAAACGATAGCCGTTGCCTCTTCTTGATTTTAGTTTTTTCTCTAGTGTCAACATAGAACAACATGAGTGTTGTGTTAAATTTTGGAATTTTTAGGGGTTCGTTAGCACATTATTTCTTATGCATTAATTGAGTTTTCAATGCATTTATGTGCGTAATTCAAATACGAACTACATGCACGTGCTCTAATCCATATAAATTGGTTGAAAATTCAAATATGTGTCCTTGGTTGCATGCTTAGGTCACATGCAAGAAATGGGAATGAATGTCAAACACCCTGCCACCGTCACTCGGCCGTAAACATTGAGATACCTGGTTTTTAAATTCTAGTAAATCCAAAACTCGTCTGAAATTCATGAAACTGGCATGCTATCATGGAATGGCACCTGACATGCATCATTTAAATTTGAACTACATGCACATGCTCCAATGCATATAAATTCGTTGAAAAATCAAATCTATGTCCTTGGGTGCATGCTTAGGTCCCATGCAAGAAATAAGAATGAATTTCAAACACCAGGGCACTATTGACTGCCGGCAAAGCATTGAGATACTTTGTTTTTATATTCTAGTAAATCCAAAACTCATCTAAAATTCATGAAACTTGGCATGCTATCATGGAATGGCACCCGACATGCTGTCGTAATTTCCGTGTCCATTTTGAGAGAAGGCGCACTCGAATAACAGTCAACAAAGGCATTTTGAAACAACTAGTTGCCACTCTAACATCGCGAACATTTTAGATTGAACACCCGTATGTACACTGACAGCTTCCCCAGTAAGCCAAGGGAAAATGTGTCGAGCATGATTTGTGCAACTCTTCATCACAAACATTTTAGATAGAACACCTATATGCAAAGTGAGAGCTATGGTATTCCACAGTAAGCCAAGGGAAAATTCGTTGCGCAGGATTTGTGCATCTCTTCAACACAAACGATTCAGATTGAATAAGGTATGCAAAGCAAGACTTCGGCGCTAAGCCAAGAGAAAATTTGGCAAGCAGGATTTCTACCTCCCTTCAACGCAAACGGTTTTTTCGGATGACCCGTGTGCAACCAGGTACAGACAATTTGGTAAGATTTGCATCTGTCATATTGGGTATATTGCCATTTGTCAAACTAGAAAGATTGACATTTGTTGATCTAGTAACATTGCCATTTGTCTATCCTTGTAACACTGTGATTTGTCAAAATATGCAGCTAAAAATCACTGGCACTATCTAATTTTTGCAACTAAAATTCAGTAATTAAGCATAGATTTCATTCATATATTAAGCATTCGTGCTTAGTTTATACATACAGTTCAACTTTATAGCTGAACCGACCAAACTTTTCCCCAATTGTTGCCAACCACATACTGAAATAGCTAGTTCAACTATATATACTAGCTAATTTTAAGTATGTTGTACAGTTCCACCACATCTATAGTCAGATGAACTGAACAAAATAGCTCCTAAATACTACTACTACGGAGGGGCTTTGTACTACTTCCGGTAGCCTCTCCTCTGCCGAGTGCGCTCAGTAAGAGGAAGAGGAGGATGAGCCTACCGACGAGCTGGACAACTACAATACGGTGCCTGCTGCTGCTGCACCTTCAGCGACGCTCACCTCGAACGCCCTCTGCTGCTCCAAACGACCCCCCTCGAAGCGGCCAGACTGCTTGTAGATCTCCTGATTCCTTGCCTCTACGTCAGTGTGTGCCGCGGCCACGGCGGCGGTAAGGCTCTTTGCATGCTCGAGGAGGCGCTCCTCCTCCTCCTACAGGAACTCGATGTAGCGCACAAGGTCGCTGCCGCACATGCGGGCGTCCACCTCCGCCTCCCTCCTGCGGGCGGCAGTGGTGGAGCGGGTGATGATCCTGACGGTCGACGCGGGGCTGGTGGCCACAGCGGACGATGATGGGGTGGCGGCCACGACCACCACCTCCTGCCTTCGGGCCGCGGTGGCGGAGCAGGTGATGGCCAAGGTGGCCGACTGCGGGGTGGCGGCCACGATGGCCACCTCCCGCCTTGGGCCGTGGCGGCGGAGCGGGAGATGGCCCTGGCTTTTG
The DNA here is from genome assembly GCF_002162155.2 of Triticum dicoccoides. Classification (NCBI taxonomy): domain Eukaryota; kingdom Viridiplantae; phylum Streptophyta; class Magnoliopsida; order Poales; family Poaceae; genus Triticum; species Triticum dicoccoides. The sequence goes on along the minus strand of NC_041381.1, from coordinate 404,827,383 downwards.
ACGGAGTTGCGGCGGCAACAGCGGCCGACAACAGCTACCGACGAGCACCGGGGGGCGAGCGTGTGGTGCGTGTTCCGCGCACACCCAACCGGGACGCCGCGTGCACTATACTATGCCCGGGATTGCACCGCCGTGGTGTAGCCTCCCAGCTGGAGCTGTGCTCTGATGACGGTGGAGTGGCTGAGCGACGATGATGGTCCGGTGCAATTGCCAATTTTGGGAGAAGGAGACGAGATAAGCTATAGGGAGGGAGGGGAAAATGTGACGCAGGACTCGCCGGCCATGAGGATTTATATAGTAGGCTGACAAGCATTGGGATTTTGGGGGATTTCACCGAGTTAGGCGGGAAGCTTGCATGGGAACCTGCGCGGTTGCGCGAGAACGGGCTCAGCACTGTTTGGCCAAAAGAACGCCCATGTGCGCTGCTCAAGCTTGCGTTTGAACCGTCTGCGGCAGCGGGGTGACAAGACGTGCGAGAGAAGGGTGAAAAGACACGTACACATACGTTTAATAAAAAAACATTTGCGATTTAATTAACTACTATACGCCCGTCTTGGTTTATAAGTAGGATTTAATTAATAGAATACAACTGCATGTCGCCAAAGATTATATCGTCGGATCATATTTGAACATAGTTTCAGTTATATAATTTTTGTAACATGCATTAACATTTTGTTGGTTAAATTTGAGGTTATATACCAGCAAGCGTTTGCCTAGAACACGCACGGCGCCGACCTCTGCTCGCGTCCCTCGGCAAGCTCTGCTCGCCGTTAGGCACCGTAGCGCGCTGTGCTCGCCGTTAGGCGCCACGGCGCGCTCTGCTCGCGTCTGTCGGCACGCACGGGTTGTGGACAACTTTTCCTTGCGTGTTCAACGGCTATATGCATATATATGGTTGCTTGTCGTTGAGGCGGCCGTGGAGCGCTCTGCTCGTGTCCCTTCGCACACGCTCTGCCAGCGGTTGGGCCTGCGCACAATCACGTCGGGGGGCCCATATGCATGCGGTTGCGCGGCGCGCGTTGCCACGGGATGCAGTTATGTGCGGTACGATGGAGTTACGCGCTGCGAATTAGAACTACCATCACAGCATGTCAATCGATATTCCAGGCTGTCCAGCCTCCCCTTTAATTCCTGCGGCCATTATAACCTTAGTCTCTTCAACCTTTCGATCGCGCCCCACAACACAACAAGCACACCCACGACGACACATAGAGAGGGGATGTCTAGCAGCGCTCCAATGGAGTCCGGTGAGCATAAAGTGGAGACCCACGCGAGGGAGACGGATCTCTCGGTGGTGTACACCATCGACCCGACCATAGTGGACGACTACATCAACACCGTTGAGAAGTTGCTTGCTGGAGATAAGTACAAGGTGGTCGGCATCGACCTCCAATACACCGCCGGTCGTCCCGGCATAGATCAGAAGGTTGTCGTTGCCCAGTTGTGTGTGCGCCATCATGTCCTCATCTATCACTACTGCATGGCCAGAGAGCCTTGCGACCGTTTCAACAGGTTTGTCAACAGCACCGACTACAAGTTTGCCACGGTGGAAACCACTGACGATGTAAAAGCGCTCAGTGTTACGGGCTTGGCCTGCAAGAACCTTGTCGAAATCTGTGACCACTACAGGGTCTAGGGCAGCATGAAGGACTCCCTGGTCAAACTCGCCTCGACCATCGTTGACCCCTATTATGAAAAGATGAAGCAGGATGCCCAGAGATTAAGTCCCATATCCTGGCACAGGGCCTGGATGCGGCGACTGGATGAACCTCACCTCAGGTTCGCGGCCAAGAGCGTGTACACATGCTACGAGATGCACAAGGGGATCATTGACATGAGGAAGTGCCTCATTACCCAAACCGACGAGCCCGGGTCGAGCCACAAGCAAAGAAAGCGTCACAAGCAGTAGATGATGATCAGATGATCGTTTATGCTAGTTAATCATGCATGTAATATATAGTTTACTTTATTGGTGTGTGGAAGTGTCATGTGTGTAGTAGCCACCCATGAAATTATGCATGTAATAGTTTACTTTGGTGTGTGCAAATGCCATGGTTGTAGTAGCCACCTATGTAATTGGATGTTTAATTTGGTTATGCAACCATGTCCTTATAAGTGTGTGTATATATATAATGTTGTTGTTCTGTATGCAATCCCATCGCACAACACACACGTCATATTAGCAGCAACCGTGTGTTATTATCGGTCTTCGCACACATTTTTGATTATAGGCCTGTTTGCCGCGTATCACACACATCTTGTTATATTGAACCGTTTCTGTTCTCTTGTCTCAACACAAACAGTTCATCTGAGTGAACCGCATGCTATATCTCGCACACACCTTGATCTGGCTGACCGTTTCTTTTGTGTTGCCTAATCACAAACCGTTCATCCAAGTGAATCGTATGTTGTGTATCGCACACGCCTTCATCTGGCTGCCTGTTTCTTTTGTTCCTCCTCATCGCAAACAGTTAATTGAAGTGAACCGTATGCCCTGCATCGTGACACGCAACAAAAATCTGAACCATGTTTGATGCATCCGTCATCGCAAACGTTTTGCACCTTTTTTGACGATTTTTTACACTACCATTTGCGATTAATGCATCGCACACAGTTTTGTCAAAGGGTCTCTAATCGTAGTGTCGCGGTAGCAGCATCCTGCACTAGTGATCCCCAAGCTTAATTCCCGCTCGTCCTCGAGTAGGTAAATGATAAAAACAGAATTTTTGATGTGGAATGCTACCTAAGATATTTATCAATATAATCTTCTTTATTGTGGCAAAATATTCAGATCCATAGGATTCAAAACAAAAGTTTAATATTGACATAAGAACAATAATACATCAAGCATACTAACAAGGCAATTACGTCTTCTCAAAATAACATGGACAAAGAAAGCTTATCCCTACAAAATCATATAGTCTGGCTATGCTCCATCTTCATCACACAAAATACTCAAATCATGCACAACCCCAATGACAATCCAAGCAATTGTTTCATACTTTTGATGTTCTCAAACTTTTTCAATTTTCACGCAATACATGAGCATGAGCCATGGACATAGCACTATGGTGGAAGAGAATATGGTGGTTGTGGAGAAGAGGCAAAGAAGGAGATAGTCTCACATCAACTAGGCATATCAACAGGCTATGGAGATGCCCATCAATAGATATCAATGTGAGTGAGTAGGGATTGTCATGCAACGGATCCACCAGAGCTATAAGTGTATGAAAGCTCAAAAAGAAACTAAGTGGGTGTGCATCCGACTTGCTTGCTCACGAATACCTAGGGCATTTGAGGAAAGCCATCGTTGGAATATACAAGCCAAGTTCTATAACGAAAAATTCCCACTAGTATATGAAAGTGACAACATAGGAGACTCTCTATCATGAAGATCATGGTGCTACTTTGAAGCACAAGTGTGGAAAAAGGATAGTAACATTGCCCCTTCTCTCTTTTTCTCTCTCTCTTCCCTTTTTTTCTTTTTTTTCTTTTTCCCTTTTTTTCTTTGGCTTCTTTGGCCTTTTTTTATTTTGGCTTCTTTGGCCTCTCTTTTTTTTCTTTTTTTTATTTCCTCACATCTGACAATGCTCTAATAATGATGATCATCACACTTCTATTTACTTATAACTCAAGAATTACAACTCGATACTTAGAACAAAATATGACTCTATATGAGTGCCTCCGGCGGTATACTAGGATGTGCAATGAATCAAGCGTGACATGTATGAAAGAATTATGAATGGTGGCTTTGCCACAAATACGATGTCAACTACATGATCATGTAAAGTAATATGACAATGATGAAGCGTGTCATAATAAATGGAACGATGGAAAGTTGCATGGCAATATATCTCGAAATGGCTATGGAAATGCCATAATAGGTACGTATGGTGGCTGTTTTGAGGAAATGTATATGGTGGGTGTATGGTACCGGCGAAAGTTGCGCGGCACCAGAGAGGCTAGCAATGATGGAAGGGTGAGAGTGCGTATAATCAATGGACTCAAATTAGTCATAAAGAACTCACATACTTATTGAAAAAATCTATTAGTCATCGAAACGAAGTACTACGTGCATGCTCCTAGGGGGATAGATTGGTAGGAAAAGACCATCGCTCGTCCCCGACCGCCACTCATAAGGAAGACAATCAACGAATACTTCATGCTCCAACTTCATTACATAACGGTTCACCATACATGCATGCTACAGGAATCACAAACCTCAACACAAATATTTCTAAAATTCACAATTAGTCCACTAGCACGACTCTAATATCACCATCTTTATATCACAAAATAATCATAAGGAATCAAACTTCTCATAGTATTCAATGCACTTTATATGAAAGTTTTTATTATATCCTTCTTGGATGCCTACCATATTAGGACTAAATTCATAACCAAAGCAAATTACCATGTTGTTTAGAGAGACTCTCAAAATAATATAAGTGAAGCATCAGAGTTCATCAATTTATTCAAAATAAAAAAACCACCGTGCTCTAAAAAGATATAAGTGAAGCACTAGAGCAAATGACAAACTACTCCAAAAGATATAAGTGAAGACCAATGAGTAGTCGAATAATTATGTAACTATGTGAAGACTCTCTAACATTTAAGAATTTCATATCTTGGGATATTATTTAAACAGCAAGCAAAACAAAATAAAATGACATTGCAAAGATTGCACATATCATGTGAAGAATAAAAAACATGGGCTCAACCGAAACTGACTGATAGTTGTTGAAGAAGAAAGGTGGGATGCCAACCGGGGCATCCCCAAGCTTAGATGCTTGAGATTTCTTGAAATATAAATTAGGGATGCCTTGGGCATCCCCAAGCTTGAGCTTTTGTGTCTCCTTAATTCCTTTTATATCATGGTTTCCCTAAATCTTATAAACTTCATCCACACAAAACTCAACAAGAACTCGTGAGATAAGTTAGTATAAATCAATGCAATAACCTTATCATTCTCTACTATAGCAAATCACTAAAATTATTATTTAATATTGCCTACTAAATGCTTCTGCATATTTAACACTCCTATTCTCAAATAGAATCATTAAACAAGCAAACATATGCAAATAATGCAAACATAACAGCAATCTGTCTAAACATGACAGTCTGTAAAGAATGCAAGAGGAATCATACTTCCCTAACTCCAAAAATTCTGAAAAATTACCACGCTGTAGAAAATTTGTTGCTACTCATCGTGTCAAAATTTCAAGATTTTATCATGTTCTGACTATTCACCAATATTCAAAACATAACATCAAACTTTTTGTTTTCAAAACAGCAACATATATACTTGTAAAATAAGCATGGTAAAGGCTATACTTGACCTTTTTAAACATGTCTCTGAATAGCAGCAAGTAAATATAAACAAAAGAAAATGATGCTCCAAGCAAAACTCATACCATGTGGTGAATAAAAATATAGCTTCAAGTAATTTTACCAATGAACAAAGATGAAAGAGGGGTTGCCATCTGGGGCATCCCCAAGCTTTGTTGCTTGGCTCTTCATTGAAAATTACATTGGGGTGCCTTGGGCATCCCCAAGCTTAGGCTCTTGCCACTCCTTATTCCGTAGTCCATCGAAACTTCACCCAAAACTTGAAAAGTTCACAACACAAAACTCAACATAATATCTTATGAGCTCCGTTAGTATAAGAAAATAAATCGCCATTTAGGTACTATTGTGAACTCATTATAAATTCATATTGGTGTTATATCTACTGTATTCCAACTTCTCCATGGTTCATACCCTCCGATACTACTCATAGATTCATCAAAATAACAAACAACACATAGAAAACAGAATCTATCAAAAATAGAATAGTCTGTAGTAATTTGGAAACTTTCCATACTTCTGTAACTCCAAAAATTCTAAAAAAATTAGGATAATCTAGAAAATTTGTATATCGATCTTGTGTAAAAAAATTCAGATCAAAAGCACGTTCTAGTGAATTTTCAAATTTCCTAGACTGGGCGCAAAAGTTTCTGTTTTTGCACAGAATCAAGTCAACTATCATCCACACTATCCCAAAGGCTTTACTTGGCATTTTATTGAAACAAAAGCTATAAAACATGATTATTGCAGTAGCATAATCATGTGAACACACAAAAATAGTAAGGGTAAATATTGGGTTGTCTTCCAACAAGCACTTTTCTTTAATGCCTTTCTAGCTAGGCATGATGATTTCAATGATGCACTCATAAAAGATAAGAATTGAAACATAATGGGAGCATCATGAAGCATATGACTAGGACATTTAAGTCTAACCCACTTCCTATGCATAGGGATTTTGTGAGCAAACAATTTATGGGAACAAGAATCAACTAGCATAGGAAGGCAAAACATGCATAACTTTAAGATTTTCAACACATAGAGAGGAAACTTGATATTATTGCAATTCCTACAAGCATATATTCCTCCTTCATAATAATTTTCAATAGCATCGTGAATGAATTCAACAATATAACCACCACATAAAGTATTTCTTTTCATGAACCACAAGCATAGAAATTTTACTACTCTCCACATAAGCAAATTTCTTCTCATGAATAGTAGTGGGAGCAAACTCAACAAAATAACTATCATGTGAGGCATAATCCAACTGAAAATTAAAATCATGATGACAAGTTTCATGGTTATCATTATTATTTATAGCATACATGTCATCACAATAATCATCATAGATACCAACTTTATTCTCATAATCAATTGGAACCTCTTCCGAAATAGTGGATTCATCACTAAATAAAGTCATTACTTCTCCAAATCCACTTTTATCAATATTGTGAAAAGATTCAACACCCTCCAAAATAGTGGGATCATTACTTCCTAAAGTTGACACTCTTCTAAACCCACTTTCATCAATATAATCAACATAAATGGGAGGCATGCTATCATCAAAATAAATTTGCTCATCAAAACTTGGGGGACTAAAAATATCATATTCATCAAACATAGCATCCCCAAGCTTGTGGCTTTGCATATCATTAGCATCATGGATATTCAAAGAATTCATACTAACAACATTGCAATCATGCTCATCATTCAAAATTTAGTACCAAACATTTTAATGCATTCTTCTTCTAGCACTTGAGCACAATTTTCCTTTCCATCGTTTTCACGAAAGATATTAAAAAGATGAAGCATATGAGGCAACCTCAATTCCTTTTTTTTGTACTTTTCTTTTATAAACTAAACTAGTGATAAAACAAGAAACTAACGGATTTGATTGCAAGATCTAAAGATATACCTTCAAGCACTAAACTCCCCGGCAACGGTGCTAGAAAAGAGCTTGATGTCTACTACGCAACCTTCTTCTTGTAGACTCGTGTTGGGCCTGCAAGCACAGAGTTTTGTAGGACAGTCGCAAATTTCCCTCAAGTGGATGACCTAAGGTTTATCAATCCGTGGGAGGCATAGGATGAAGATGGTCTCTCTCAAACAACCCCGCAACCAAATGACAAAGAGTCTCTTGTGTCCCCAACACACCCAATACAATGGTAAATTGTATATGTGCACTAGTTCGGCAAAGAGATGGTGATAGAAGTGCAATATGGATGGTAGATATAGGTTTTTGTAATCTGAAAATATAAAAACAGCAAGGTAGAAAGTGGTAAAAGTGAGCAAAAACGGTATTGCAATACTTGGAAATAAGGCCTAGGGTTCATACTTTCACTAGTGCAAGTTCTCTCAACAATGATAACATAATTAGATCATATAACAATCCCTCAACATGCAACAAAGAGTCAATCCAAAGTCACTAGTAGCGGAGAACAAACGAAGAGATTATTGTCAGGTAAGAAACCACCTCAAAGTTATTCTATCCGATCAATCCATTGGGCTATTCCTATAAGAGTCACAAACAACCCAAGAGTTCATAGTAAAATAACACCTTAAGACACACATCAAATAAAACCCTACTGTCACCTAGGTAATCCAATGTCACCACAAGTATCCGCGGGTATGATTATATGATATGCATCACACTATCTTATATTCATCTATTCAAACCGACACAAAGTACTTCATAGAGTGCCCCAAAGTTTCTACCGAAGAGTCAAGACGAAAACGTGTGGCAACCCCTATGCATAAGTTCACAAGGTCACAGAACCCCCAAGTTGATCACCAAAACATACATCAAGTGGATCATGTGAATATCCCATTGTCACCACAGATAAGCACATGCAAGACATACATCAAGTGTTCTCAAATCCTTAAAGACTCAATCCTATAATATAACTTCAGAGGGAAAACTCAATCCATTACAAGAAGGTCGAGGGGGAGAAACATCATAAGATCCAATTATAATAGCAAAGCTCGTGGTACATCAAGATCGTGGCAAGTCAAGAACACGAGAGAGAGAGAGAAAGATATATATATATATATATATATATATAGACAGAGAGAGAGAGAGAACAACAAGCAATTCATAATCGTTCGGAGAACCTTCATCATCACTATCATCAATAATAGCATCTTCAATAATTTCACTCTCTCTAGCCCTAGCAATTTGTTCATCAAGAAATTCACCTAATGGCAAAGTAGTATCACGCACAGAAGTAGTTTCATCATAAGTATCATGCATAGCAGAAATGGCATCATCAATAACATGCGACATATCAGAATTCATAGTAGTAGCAGGTTTAGGTGTCGCAAGCTTATTCATAACAGAAGGAGAATCTAGTGCAGAGCTAGATGGCAGTTCCTTACCTCCCCTCGTAGTTGAGGGATAGATTTTAGTTTTTGCGTCTTTCAAGTTCTTCATAGTGATCAACAGATTTAAATCCCAAGTGACTCAGAGAATAGAGCTATGCTCCCCAGCAACGGCGCCAGAAATTAGTCTTGATGACCCACAAGTGTAGGGGATCGCAACAGCTTTCGAGGGTAGAGTATTCAACCCAAATTTATTGATTCGACACAAGGGGAGCCAAAGAATATTCTTGAGTATTAGCAGTTGAGTTGTCAATTCAACCACACCTGGGTAACTTAGTATCTGCAACAAAGTGTTTAGTAACAAAGTAGTATGATAGTAATGGTAACAGTAGTAAAGATAAAGATAGCAAAAGTAATATTTTTGGGTTTTGTAGTGATTGTAATAGTAGCAACGGAAAAGTAAATAAGCGAAGCACAAGATGTGAAAATCTCGTAGGCAATGGATCAGTGATGGATAATTATGTCGGATGTGATTCCTCATGTAATAGTTATAACATAGGGTGACACAAAACTAGCTCCAATTCATCAATATAATGTAGGCATGTATTCCGAATATAGTCATACGTGCTTATGGAAAAGAACTTGCATGACATCTTTTGTCCTACCCTCCCGTGGCAGCGGGGTCCTAGTGGAAACTAAGGGATATTAAGGCCTCCTTTTAATAGAGAACCAGACCAAAGCATTAACATTGTGAATACATGAACTCCTCAAACTACGGTCATCACTGAGAAGTATCCCGATTATTGTCACTTCGGGGTTGTTGGATCATAACACATAATAGGTGACTATAGACTTGCAAGATAGGATCAAGAACACACATATATTCATGAAAACATAATAGGTTCAGATCTGAAATCATGGCACTCGGGTCCTAGTGACAAGCATTAAGCATAGCAAAGTCATAGCAACATCAATCTCAGAACATAGTGGATACTAGGGATCAAAGCCTAACAAAACTAACTTGATTACATGGTAAATCTCATCCAACCCATCACCGTCCAGCAAGCCTACGATGGAATTACTCACGCACGGCGGTGAGCATCATGAAATTGGTGGTGGAGGATGGTTGATGATGATGACGGCGAGGAATCCCCCTCTCCGGAGCCCCGAACGGACTCCAGATCAGCCCTCCCGAGAGAGATTAGGGCTTGGCGGCGGCTCCGTATCGTAAAACGCGATAAACTTTCTCCCTGATTTTTTTCTCTGCAAGACGGAATATATGGAGTTGGAGTTGAGGTCGGCGGAGCTGCAGGGGGCCCACGAGACAGGGGGGGCGCCCAGAGGGGGTGGGCGCGCCCGCCACCCTCGTGGACAGGGTGTGGGCCCCCTGCTCTTGATTCTTTCGCCAGTATTTTTTATATTTTCTGAAACTTGTCTCCGAGGATTTTCAGGTCATTCCCAGAACTTTTGTTTTCTACACATGAAACAACATCATGGTAATTCTGCTGAAAACAAAGTCAGTCCGTGTTAGTTTCATTCAAATCATGCAAGTTTGAGTCCAAAACAAGGGCAAAAGTGTTTGGAAAAGTAGATACGTTGGAGACGTATCAACTCCCCCAAGTTTAAACCTTTGCTTGTCCTCAAGCAATTCAGTTGATAAACTGAAAGTGATAAAGAAAAACTTTTACAAACTCTGTTTGCTCTTGTTGTTGTAAACATGCAAAGCCAGCATTCAGGTTTCAACAAATATTATAAACTAACTATACTCACAATGACACCTCGGTCTCACAATTACTCACATCAATAGCATAATCAGCTAGTAATCCATAATAATAAAACTCGGATGACAACACTTTCTCAAAACAATCATAACATGATATAACAAAATGGTATCTCGCTAGCCCTTTCTGAGACCGCAAAACATAAATGCAGAGCACCTTTAAAGATCAAGGACTGACTAAACATTGTAATTCATGGTAAAAGAGATCCAGTCAAGTCATACCCAATATAAACCAATAGTAATAGACGCAAATAACAGTGTGCTCTCCAGCGGGTGCTTTTTAATAAGAAGGTGATGACTCAACATAAAAGTAAATAGATAGGCCCTTTGCAGAGGGAAGCAGGGATTTGTAGAGGTGCCAGAGCTCGATTTTAAAATAGAGATTGAATAACATTTTGGGCAGCATACTTTCACTGTCAACGCAACAACTATGAGATGGATGTATCTTCCATACTACATGCATTATAGGCAGTTCCCACGCTGAATGGTAAAAGTTTATACTCCCCCACCACCAACAAGCATCAATCCATGGCTTGCTCGAAACAACGAGTGCCTCCAACTAACAACAACCCTGGGGGAGTTCTGTTTAATTATATTGATTTGCTTTGATCTTTTTGGATCATGGGACTGGGCATCCCGGTTACCGGCCCTTTCTCGTGAATGAGGAGCGGAGTCCACTCCTCTTGAGAATAACCCACCTAGCATGGAAGATATAGGCAGCCCTAGTGGAAACATGAGCTGCTCGAGTATGCAAAACAGAATTTCATTTGAAGGTTTAGAGCTTGGCACATACAAATTTACTTGGAACAGTAGGTAGATACCGCATATAGGAAGGTATGGTGGACTCATATGGAATAACTTTGGGGTTTAAGGAGTTTGGATGCACAAGCAGTATTCCTGCTTAGTACAGGTGAAGGCTAGCAAAAGACTAGGAAGCGACCAACTGAGAGAGCGACAACAGTCATAAACATGCATTAAAACTAATTCACACCGAATACAAACATGAGTAGGATATAATCCACCATGAACATAAATATCATGAAGGTTATATTGATTTTGTTTCAACTACATGCGTGAACATGTGCCAAGTCGAGTTACTCAATTCATTCAAAGGAGGATACCATCCCATCATATCACATCATAATCATTCTAATAGCATGTTGGCACGCAAGGTAAACCATTATAACTCATAGCTAATCAAGCATGGCACAAGCAACTATAGTCTCTAAATGTCATTGCAAATATCTTTACTTCATAATAAGTTGAATCGGGAATGATGAACTCATCATATTTACAAAAACAAGAGAGGTCGAGTTCATACCAGCTTCTCTCATCTCAATCAGTCCATCATATATCGTCATTATTGCCTTTCACTTGCACGACCAAACGATGTGTATAGTAATAATAGTGCATGTGCATTGGACTAAGCTGGAATCTGCAAGCATTCAACTCAAGAGAGAAGACAAAATAATATGGGCTCTAAGTTAAATAAACAATCATGCATAAGAGAGCCACTAAACATTTTCAATATGGTCTTCTACTTTCAACCCCTCAAAGGAAAGAAAAGAAAATAAAACTATTTACACGGGAAAACTCCCAACAAGTAAAAGAAGAACGAGAAATATTTTTGGGTTTTCATTTTAATTTCTACTACAAGCATGGAAATAAAACTAACTAAATTTTGTTGGTTTTTCTTAAGGTTTATCAAACACACAAGAAGAAAACTAGAAAAAGAAAATTAAACTAGCATGGATAATACAATGAAAGAGTATGAGCACCGACGACTTGACTAGTGTGTGAACATGAATGTAAAGTCAGTGAGAAATACGTACTCCCCCAAGCTTAGGATTTTGGCGTAAGTTGGTCTAGTGCCATGGATAGCCTGGCTGATATCCTTAGTTGTAACTGGGGTCGTACTGAGATGCAGCAGCAAATGCCTCCTGAGCTGCGGCATGTTGGCGAGCCGCCTCTGCTCTCCCCTTGTGTTCAGCTGCTTCCTCCCTGGTAACAACATATCTTCCTTTTGCCTGGTAATCAAAAAGGAAAGGAGCAGGAAGAGTAACATGGACAGCGCTATGTCTGTCAAAGATTAGTCGATACTGGAGGAATTGTTCATTCCTCTTAAGAAAATGATGATGGATCATAGCGTCATAATCTAAATAAGCAGGAGGCAACATCATATCCCCCTCTCGTGGGGCTATACCAAGATAATTTGCCACATGGGTTGCATAAATTCCTCCAAATAAATCTCCAGCTCTACCATTTTTATGCAGCCTACGTGCAACTATTGCCCCCAACTTATAATCTTTATAACCTAACACAGCACTCTTGAGGACACAAAGATCAGGGACACACATATATGACATGCTTCATCTTTACCGTTAATACATCTACCAATGAAGAGAGCAAAATAATGTATAGGAGGAAAATGAATGCTCCCTATGGTAGCTTGTGTAATATCCCTAGATTCTCCCACAGTAATACTAGCAAGGAAATCTCTAAATTCAGATTTGTGGGGATCATTAACACTTCCCCACTGCGGGAGTTTGCAAGCAGTAGTAAAATCTTCTAAATCCATGGTATATGATTTATCATAAATATCAAACAGGACACTATGAGAATTACGCGAAGATGAAAATTTAAACCTTCTCACGAACGAATCAGTTAGATAGTAGTACTAAGTACACTTATCTTGTATGAAGTCCTCAAGATTGGCATTACGCACATATGTATCAAATTCATCCTTAATGCCTGCATTGACCATAAATTCTTCTGACAGCCATTCACAAGACCGCACTTCAGCTTCCCTTGGTGGCTCATCGTCTTGCTCATGCATAGCAAGCCTGGGTCCTTTCTTTACTGAAGAACCACCTTGGTACATTTTCCTGAACATATTTCTTTTTCTGCAATATTTCTAAAATTTTAGTAACTTCAAAATAAAAGTGAAAACAACTAAACAAGATTGATAGCAACTACTCCTACAAGTGCCTAGAGCCTATATCATGCATTAGAATTACTTGGAACCTCATAAATTTAACATGCAATCTCAAGAACAGGGTCACCAAGATAGCAAGGATTTGCAATGAATAAAGCACTAGAATGAAAACTATTTGGACCAATGGAGGAGTCACATACCAAGCAACAATCTCCCAAAGCAGTTTTGTAAATGGAGCTTTGAGCAAGGAGATCGAAAATTGTAGCAAAATGAGCTAGAACTCGTGCTTGAGCTGGATGGGGATTTTTTTTCTGGGAAGGAGATGGAGCGTGTGGGTGCTGGCATAAGTGGAGGGGGGCCACCAAGGGCCCACGAGACAGGGGGGTGCACCCAGGGATGGTGGGCGCGCCCTCCACTCTCATGGCCTGGTGCTTGCCCCTCCTGTAGTGATTTCAGTGCCTAAAATCCTCAAATATTCCATAAAAAATCATACTAAATTTGCAGGGCATTTGGAGCACTTTTATTTTTGGGATATTTTTTATTGCACGCATAATTCAGAAAACAGACAGATAATACTATTTTTGCTTTATTTATTTTAAATAATAGAAAGTAAAAAGAGGGTACAGATGGTTGTGCCTTCTAGTTTCATCTATCTCATGATCATCAAAATGAATCCACTAACAAGGTTGATCAAGTCTTCTTAACAAACTCATTCCGAATAACACGAAACTGGAGAAATTTCGAAGTGACACTAGGTTACCTCAACGGGGATATGAACATCCCCAACAATAAGAATATCATACTTTTTCTTGACGGTAGGGAGAGGAAAATCAAAACCTCCAATAATGATTGATGGAATTTTCTCAATAGAATTTAAGCTATGAACTTGAGGTTGTTTCCTCGGAAAATGTATCGTATGCTCATTACCATTAACATGAAAAGTGACATTGCCTTTGTTGCAATCAATAACAGCACCAGCAGTATTTAAAAAGGGTCTACCAAGGATAATAGACATACTATCATCCTCGGGAATATCAAGAATAACGAAGTCTGTTAAGATAGTAACATTCACAACAACAACAGGCACGTCCTCACAAATGCCGATAGGTATAGCAGTTGATTTATCAGCCATTTGCAAGGATATCTTAGTGGGTGTCAACTTACTTAATTCAAGTCTACGGTACAAGGAAAGAGGCATAACACTAACACCGGCTCCTAAATCACATAAAGCAATTATAACATAATTTCTCTTTATGGAGCATGGTATAGTAGGTACTCCTGGATCACCAAGTTTCTTAGGTATTCCACCCTTAAAGGTATAGTTGGAAAGCATGGTGGAAATCTCAGCTTCAGGTATTTTCCTCTTATTAGTGATGATATCTTTCATATATTTAGAATAAGGATTTGTTTTTAGCATATCAGTTAAGCGCATGCGTAAGAAAATAGGTCTAATCATTTTAGCAAAACGCTCAAAGTCCTCATCATCCTTTGTCTTGGATGGTTTGGGAGGAAACGGCATGGGTTTCTGAACCCATGGTTCTCTTTCTCTAACATGCTTCCAAGCAACAAAATCTCTCTTATCATAACGTTGGTTTCTTGATTGTGGGTTATCAAGACCAACAGCAGGTTCAGTTTCTATATCATTGTTATTACTAGGTTGAGCATCTACATGAACATCATTATTAGCATTATTATCAGGTTCATGTTCATCTCCGGATTGTGTTTCAGCGTCAAAGATAGAAGTATTATTAGGATTCTTAGGTGTTTCTACATTAGGTTCACTAGAAGCATGCAAATTCCTATCATTTTTCTTTTTCTTCTTCTTGGAAGAACTAGGAGCATCTAGATTATTATTCTGAGAATCTTGTTCAATTCTCTTAGGGTGGCCTTCAGGATATAAAGGTTCCTGAGTCATTTTACCAGTTCTAGTAGCCACTCTAACAGTAAAGTCATGTTTATTGTTTAGTTCAACTAGCAATTCATTCTGAGCTTTGCGTACTTGTTCAGCTTGAGTAGCAACCATAGAAGCATGTTTACTAGTGAGTTTAAATTCACCTTTAACTCTAGCTATATAATCATTCAAGCGTACTATCATATAAGCATTATTCTTCAATTGTCTACCAACATAATCATTGAAATTTTCTTGTCTATTCATGAAATCATCAAATTCATCTAAGCATGGACTTTGAAATTTAGTAGATGGGATTTCATCCTTATCGTATCTATAGAGAGAATTTACCTTCACTACCTGTGTCGGGTTATCAAGACGATGTGATTCTTCAATAGGCGGTATATTAAGACCATGTATTTCTTCAATAGGAGGTAAATTCTTAACGTCTTCAGCTTTAATACCTTTCTCTTTCATTGATTTCTTTGCCTCTTGCATATCTTCAGGACTGAGAAATAGAACACCTCTCTTCTTGAGAGTAGGTTTAGGTATAGGCTCGGGAGTTGGCTCAATTAGTTCAGGAATTGGCTCAGGAAGAGTCCAATTATTCTCATTAGTCAACATATTGTTCAATAATAATTCAGCTTCGTCGACTGTTCTTTCCCTGAAAACACAACTAGCACAACTATACAAGTGCTCCTTGGAAGCATTAGTTAGTCCATTATAGAAGATATCAAGTATTTCATTTTTCTTAAGAGGATGATCAGGCAAAGCATTAAGTAATTGGAGAAGTCTCCCCCAAGCTTGTGGGAGACTCTCTTCTTTGATTTGCACAAATTATATATTTCCCGCAAGGCAGCTTGTTTCTTATGAGCAGGGAAATATTTAGCAGAGAAGTAATAAATCATATCCTGGGGACTACGCACACAACCAGGATCAAGAGAATTAAATTAAGTCTTAGCATCACCCTTTAATGAGAAAGGAAATATCTTAAGTATGTAATAATAGCGAGACGTCTCATTATTAGTAAACAGAGTGGCTATATCATTTAACTTGGTAAGATGTGCCACAACAGTTTCAGATTCAGTGCCATAGAAAGGATCGGATTCAACTAAAGTAATAATCTCAGGATCAACAGAGAATTCATATTCCTTATCAGTAACAAAGATAGGTGAAGTGGCAAAAACAGGGTCATGTTTCATTTTAGTATTTAAAGTCTTTTGTTTCAGCTTAGCTAACAATTTCTTAAGATCGGATCTATCATTGCAAGCAAGAAAATCTCTATCAGTTTCTTCATCCATAACATAACCCTCAAGAACAACAGGCAATTCATAATCGTTCGGAGAACCTTCATCATCACTATCATCAATAATAGCATCGTCAATAATTTCACTCTCTCTAGCCCTAGCAAGTTGTTCATCAAGAAATTCACCTAATGGCAAAGTAGTATCACGCATAGAAGTAGTTTCGTCATAAGTATCATGCATAGCAGAAGTGGCATCATCAATAACATGCGACATATCAGAATTCATAGCAGTAGCAGGTTTAGGTGTCGCAAGCTTATTCATAACAGAAGGAGAATCTAGTGCAGAGCTAGATGGCAGTTCCTCACCTCCCCTCGTAGTTGAGGGATAGATTTTAGTTTTTGCGTCTTTCAAGTTCTTCATAGTGATCAACAGATTTAAATCCCAAGTGACTCAGAGAATAGAGCTATGCTCCCCGTCAAAGGCGCCAGAAATTAGTCTTGATGACCCACAAGTGTAGGGGATCGCAACAACTTTCGAGGGTAGAGTATTCAACCCAAATTTATTGATCCGACACAAGGGGAGCCAAAGAATATTCTTGAGTATTAGCAGTTGAGTTGTCAATTCAACCACACCTGGATAACTTAGTATCTACAGCAAAGTGTTTAGTAGAAAAGTAGTATGATAGTAATGGTAACAGTAGTAAAGATAAAGATAGCAAAAGTAATATTTTTGGGTTTTGTAGTGATTGTAACAGTAGCAACGGAAAAGTAAATAAGCGAAGCACAAGATGTGAAAAGCTCGTAGGCAATGGATCAGTGATGGATAATTATGTCGGATGCGATTCCTCATGTAATAGATATAACATAGGGTGACATGGAACTAGCTCCAATTCATCAATGTAATGTAGGCATGTATTCCGAATATAGTCATGCGTGCTTATGGAAAAGAACTTGCATGACATCTTTTGTCCTACCCTCCCGTGGCAGCGGGGTCCTAGTGGAAACTAAGGGATATTAAGGCCTCCTTTTAATAGAGAACCGGACCAAAGCATTAACACATAGTGAATACATGAACTCCTCAAACTACGGTCATCACCGAGAAGTATCCCGATTATTGTCACTTCGGGGTTGTCGGATCATAACACATAATAGGTGACTATAGACTTGCAAGATAGGATCAAGAACACACATATATTCATGAAAACATAATAGGTTCAGATCTGAAATCATGGCACTCGGGCCCTGGTGACAAGCATTAAGCATAGCAAAGTCATAGCAACATCAATCTCAGAACATAGTGGATACTGGGGATCAAACCCTAACAAAACCAACTTGATTACATGGTAAATCTCATCCAACCCATCACCGTCCAGCAAGCCTACGATGGAATTACTCACGCATGACGGTGCATCATGAAATTGGTGGTGGAGGATGGTTGATGATGACGACGGTGACGAATCCCCCTCTTCGGAGCCCCGAACGGACTCCAGATCAGCCCTCCCGAGAGAGATTAGGGCTTGGCGGCGGCTCCGTATTGTAAAACGCGATGAAACTTTCTCCCTGATTTTTTTCTCCGCGAGACGGATGTAAGGGCATGTTTATCCCTAAGGTGTTTTGGTGATTGATGACAATGCTTTTGCGGACTAATCATGTGCCTTGAGTATTTCAGTTGCTTCGTTGTTAGGCACAAGATAGTTTGTTACCTCTCGAAGACTATTGAAGACGGTGGTGTTCTACGTCTCTTTTGGTGGAGTTGAGTCGTAGGATAGTCGTACTATTAAGAGGGGGTCCGCGTTGGAAAGGTTCGGGTGGAATCATCACGTACATGTTTTCTCCCTTTGCACCGCCTTTCCCTTTGTGCTTTGGAGCATCCTCCGTTATCTTCTTATTTATGCAAAAAGAAGGATTCCTAGTGTTGCTATTCTGAGGCATGCGGTAGTGCTGCTCCTAGGAGCGATAGTAACGCAGGCCCCTGTGGTAGTACCGCACGCCCTCGCGGTAGTACCGTAGGCGCACATGGTAGTACCGCTCCTATGGAGTTGTAGTACCGTGGCCTCAGGCCAGGCTCAGCCTCTCTTGCGGCTGTAGGGGCGGATGTAATTTTTTACATCCGCGCCCTACGCGGTAGTACCGCCCCAGGTGCGCGGTAGTACCGTGAGCCCTGGTCCGGGTCAGTAGCACAAGCAGAAGTAGGGGCAGATGTATTTTTTTACATCCGCTCCCTGCGCAGTAGTACCGCAAGCCAAGCGCGGTAGTACCGTGTCGCATTTTTGCACTGTTCGATTTTCAGCGTAAGTAGACAAGGATGTAATTTTATTCATCCGTGCCCTTCCCAGCCTAGTCCATCCTGGCCTTGCTGTAGTACCCCAAGGGGGAGCGGTAGTACCGCGTCAGCGGCAGTACCGCTCTCAGCCTTGGCGGCTCTGACCTGGACTAGCCCCTGCCGCTGCAGCGGTAGTACCGCGGACCGCCACGGTAGTACCATAAGCCCCTGCGGTAGTACCGCTTGTGTGGAGCGGTAGTACCGCAGGTCGCAGGCTGAGTAAGTGGATAACGGTTGGATTTGTCTCTCCACTATATAAGGGGTGTCTTCTTCCTCTAGTTGACTACCTCTTCCATCCCTAAGCTCCATTGTTGCTCCAAGCTCCATTTTCGCCCGATCTCTCTCCCTAGCCAATCAAACTTGTTGATTTTCTCGGGATTGGTTGAGAAGGCCCCGATCTACACTTACACCAAGAGAAATTTGATTCCCCCCACTAATCCCTAGCGGATCTTGTTACTCTTGGGTGTTTGAGCACCCTAGACGGTTGAGGTCACCTCGGAGCAATAGTCCATTGTGGTGAAGCTTCGTGGTGTCGTTGGGAGCCTCCAATTAAGTTGTGGAGATTGCCCCAACCTTGTTTGTAAAGGTTCGGTCGCCGCCTTCAAGGGCACCAATAGTGGAATCATGGCATCTCGCATTGTGTGAGGGCATGAGGAGATTACGGTGGCCCTAGTGGCTTCTTGGGGAGCATTGTGCCTCCACACCGCTCTAACGGAGACATACTACCCCTCAAAAGGAAGGAACTTCGGTAACACATCCTCGTCTCCAACGGCTCCACTCTTGGTTATCTCGTGCATTTACTTGTGCAAGATTATTTGTGTTGTATCCCTTGCTTGCTTATGTACTAGTTGTTATTGCATCATATAGGTTGCTCACATGGTTGCATATCTAGACAACCTACTTTGATGCAAAGTTTAAGTTGGTAAATAAAAGATTAAAAAGTGTTAGTTGCCTATTCACCCCCCCCCTCTAGTCAAGTATATCGATCCTTTCAATTGGTACCAGAGCCTCATCTCTTTATTAAGGACTTTGCCGTCCGAAGAGTATGGTTGACACCACAGACAGTGTGGAGGAGCACTCCGGTGTGAATCCTATATCGTCTACGGCCGATGGGGGAACCATGGTCTCTCGTGAGGAATTCAATGTGGCTTTGGACACATTGAAAACCTCCATGACGACCGAGGTTGAAAGCATGTTTACCAAATTCCTAGAAGGTCTTAAACTGTCTACTGCGCCGATGAAAGTGGGTGATCCCACTAACAAGGTGACGGATGCTACCTCCAACAAGGGGGGAGCAAATAGTGAAAAGGGTCCTTCTACTAGTGGTAGAAATGGCACCGACATCTATGCCCATGTGGAATCTCCTACTTATGGAGGACGGATTCCCTCTACTCATTTAAATCATGCCGGTCCTCCTCCTAAGATTGTGAAAAATGAGGACTTTGATTCTTGGGTGTATTGCTTTAAGCATCATTTAAATCGTGTGAATACTAATCTTTGGAGAATCATTGAAGAAGGTTTCTATCCACATGACGGAAGCAACTTCACTCCTAGAGAAGCCGTGGATAATCAATTCAATGAGAATGCTCTCTTCATCATCCAAGATGCTATTCCTCCTGAAGATCTTCCTTATCTTCGACCCTATGCCATGGCCAAAGACGCGTGGCATTGTGTTGTGTCTCTCTATCGGGGAAGCGCAAGCATTCAACGCTCCAACTATGAAGTGGTGCAAGATGAAGCCGATGAATTTGCAATGAAGGAAGATGAAGAACCTCGTGAGCTCTTTCGGAGAGTAACCAAACTCGCGGTCTCACTCCGAGATCATGGGAGCAAGGACACGGATGACAATTGGATCAAACGCAAGTTCCTCAAGGCCATGATGCCCTATAACAAGGCCATGTCCTCCGTCATCCGTCAAAGACCGGACTTCCACTCCATGACCTCGAGTGAAGTGTTGGATGAGTTCGTTGCTATGAGCATCTTGGACAAGACCGCCGACAACGCGGTGCTCCGTTCTCAAAGAACAAAGAAGTCCAATCTTGCTTTGAAGGCCAAGGTCATTGTGGAAGAAGAGGAAGAAGAGGAAGATGAGGAGGGCAATCCCAAGGATACAAAATATGATTATCATGAGCACATGGCTCTTGCTTCGAGGCAATTTTGGAGCAAGAAGAAGACAAGGCCTAATTTCAACAAGAACAATTCAAGTGGGCTCAAGGGCAAGCAACGAGTGAGAACTTGTTACAATTGTGGAAATGTGAGTCACTTTGTTGCGAATTGTCCTTACGAGAAGCGGGAATACAATGGTGGCAAGCTCATTCGAAAAGACAAAGCCAAGTCCTTCCCCAACAAGAACAACTTCACCAAGAAGACTCCTACTCGAGGGTTAGTGGTTCAAGAACAATACCATGAGGATAACGATGATGATGAAGATGGAGAAGCAATGGTCATGGCCTCCGTTGCCATTGCTACTACTCGTCGGGTGTCTCTCTTTGATTCACCCAATGAGAACATCATCGCCAAGTGCCTCATGGCTAAAGCCACTAACAAGGTAACCCCCAACATCAAAACCACCATCATTACTAATCCTTACTTGACGGATTGCATTGATGAAAATGAGGGGTCTAATGAAGAGTTGAATGAGTTTGAGTCTTTTATGAGTAAACTCAAGGGTAAATCCAAGAAGCACTTTGTTGCTCTCTTGGAACAACTTGGTGAAGCCAATGACATGATCGAGGCTCATGAAGAAACCATCTCTAAGATGGAAGGTCATAGTCCTGACTATGCCGATGAGATATCGGATCTCTCTAATGCCCTCGAGGAAGAGTGTGGGCATCGTTTAACTCTTGACTCTTGAGGAGTCACACAACGATGACCATGCTAAATTAAAGAAATATCTTGATCATTCTATTGTTGTCTCTCGTGTGGCAAACTCTGAGAAGACTAAACTTGGGGTTGATCTTGCTAGACTCAAAGAGGAGTTTGATGTACTTGACAAGGCTCACAAGGCCTTGAAGGGTGCTCATTAGCCTCAAGGAGTCTCATGTTCAACTCCAAGTGAAGTTAACCAAGGAGAAAGCCACTTTTCCTCATATGGTCTTAATTGATAATGCAAATGTTACTAACCCGTGTTGTGAGCATGTGCATCTTGTGGAGGAGAATGCCCAGTTGAAAGAGCAATTGAAGAAAGGTCTTGTGACATGCATTCAAGGTGAGAAAAGCCTCAATGACCTTTTGAGCAATCAAAAGGAAGTTGTGGCCAAGGAGGGAGTTGGGTGTTGGGGAACGTTGCAGAAAACTAAAATTTTTCCTACGGTTTCACCAAGATCCATCTATGAGTTCATCTAAGCAACGAGTCAAGGGGAAGAGTTTGCATCTACATACCACTTGTAGATCGAGTGCGGAAGCGTTCAAGGGGATGGTGATGATGGAGTCGTACTCGTCGTGATTCGGATCACCGATGACCAAGTGCTGAACGGACAGCACCTCCGCGTTCAACACACGTACGGGACGGACGATGTCTCCTCCGTCTTGATCCAGCAAGGAGGAAGGAGAGGTTGAGGAAGGCAGCTCCAACGGCAGCACGACGGCGTGGTGTAGTTGGTGCAGAAGTACTCCGACAGGGCTTCGCCAAGCACGTACGGAGGAGGAGAGGTGTTGGGGAGGGGAGGGGCTGCGCCTTGTGTTGTGTACAGCAGCCCTCCCCTCACCCCTCTATATATAGGAGGAGAGGGGCAAGGGGGCCGGCCCTCTAGGGGAAACCCTAGAGGGGGGCGGCGGCCAAAGGGTGGGGGGCTTGCCCCCCAAGCAAGGGGGGTGCACCCCCTTTAGGGTCCCCCCCTCCCAACCCTAGGCGCATGGGCCCAAGGGGGGGGCGTGCCAAGCCCACTAGGGGCTGGCTGCTATCCCTACGCAGCCCAAGTGGCCCCCCGGGAGGGGTGGCCCCACCCGGTGGACCCCCGGAACCCTTCCGGTGGCCCCGGTACAATACCGGTATGCCACCGCAACTTTCCGGTGTCCGTTTAACCACTTTCCTTATATAAATCTTTACCTCCGGACCATTCCGGAACTCCTCGTGATGTCCGGGATCTCATCCGGGACTCCGAACAACATTCGGTAATCACATACTTGTTTTCCTGATAACCCTAGCGTCACCGAACCTTAAGTGTGTAGACCCTACGGGTTCGGGAGACATGCAGACATGACCGAGACGGCTCTCGGGCAATAACCAACAGCGGGGTCAGGATACCCATGTTGGCTCCCACATGCTCCTCGATGATGTCATCGGATGAACCATGATGTCGAGGATTCAATCAACCCCGTATGCAATTCCCTTTGTCAATCGGTACGTTACATGCCCGAGACTCGATCGTCGGTATCCCAATACCTCGTTCAGTCTTGTTACCGGCAAGTCACTTTACTTGTACCGTAATGCATGATCCCGTGACCAAATACTTGGTCACCTTGAGCTCATTATGATGATGCATTACCGAGTGGGCCCAGAGATACCTCTCCGTCATACAGAGTGACAAATCCCAGTCTCGATCCGTGTCAACCCAACAGACACTTTCGGAGATACCTGTAATGCACCTTTATAGTCACCCAGTTACGTTGTGACATTTGGTACACCCAAAGCACTCCTACGGTATCCGGGAGTTACACGATCTCATGGTCTAAGGAAGAGATACTTGACATTGGAAAAGCTCTAGCAAACGAACTAACCGACCTTTGTGCTATGCTTAGGATTGGGTCTTGTCCATCACATCATTCTCCTAATGATGTGATCCCGTTATCAACGACATCCAATGTCCATAGCCAGGAAACCATGACTATCTGTTGATCACAATGAGCTAGTCAACTAGAGGCTCACTAGGGACATATTGTGGTCTATGTATTCACACGTGTATTATGATTTCCGGATAATACAGTTATAGCATGAATAAAAGACTATCATCATGAACAAAGAAATATAATAATACTTTTATTATTGCCTCTAGGGCATATTTCCAACAGTCTCCCACTTGCACTAGAGTCAATAATCTAGTTACATTGTGATGAATCGAACACCCATAGAGTTCTGGTGTTGATCATGCTTCGCTCGCGAGAGAGGTTTAGTCAACGGATCTGCGACATTCAGATCCGTATGTACTTTGCAAATTTCTATGTATCCATCTTGAACATTTTCACGGATGGAGTTGAAGCGACGCTTGATGTGCCTGGTCTTCTTGTGAAATCTGGGCTCTTTCGCAAGGGAAATAGCTCCAGTATTGTCACAGAAAAGTTTGATCGGCCCCGATGCATTGGGTATGACTCCTAGGTCGGTGATGAACTCCTTCACCCAAATAGCTTCATGCGCTGCCTCCGAGGCTTCCATGTACTCCGCTTCACATGTAGATCCCGCCACGACGCTCTGCTTGCAGCTGCACCAGCTTACTGCTCCACCATTCAACATATACACGTATCCGGTTTGTGACTTAGAGTCATCCAGATCTGTGTCGAAGCTAGCGTCGACGTAACCCTTTACGACGAGCTCTTCGTCACCTCCATAAACGAGAAACATGTCCTTCGTCCTTTTCAGGTACTTTAGGATATTCTTGACCGCTGTCCAGTGTTCCTTGCCGGGATTACTTTGGTATCTTCCTACCAAACTTACGGCAAGGTTTACATCAGGTCTGGTACACAGCATGGCATACATAATATATCCTATGGCTGAAGCATAGGGGATGACACTCATCTCTTCTTTATCTTTTGCCGTGGTCGGGCATTGAGCCGAGCTCAATCTCACACCTTGCAATACAGGCAAGAACTCCTTCTTAGACTGATCCATTTTGAACTTCTTCAAAATCTTATCAAGGTATGTGCTTTGTGAAAGACCTATGAGGCGTCTCGATCTATTTCTATAGATCTTGATGCCTAATATATAAGCAGCTTCTCCAAGGTCCTTCATTGAAAAACACTTATTCAAGTAGGCCTTAATGCTGTCCAAGAATTCTATATCATTTCCCATCAGGAGTATGTCATCTACATATAATATGAGAAATGCTACAGAGCTCCCACTCACTTTCTTGTAAACGCAGGCTTCTCCATAAGTCTGCATAAACCCAAACGCTTTGATCATCTCATCAAAGCGAATGTTCCAACTCCGAGATGCTTGCACCAGCCCATAAATGGATCGCTGGAGCTTGCATACTTTGTTAGCATTCTTAGGATCGACAAAACCCTCCGGCTGCATCATATACAGTTCTTCCTTAAGATGCCCGTTAAGGAATGCCGTTTTGACGTCCATCTGCCATATCTCATAATCATAGTATGCGGCAATTGCTAACATGATTCGGACGGACTTAAACTTCGCTACGGGAGAGAAAGTCTCATCGTAGTCAATCCCTTGAACTTGCCGATAACCCTTAGCGACAAGTCGAGCTTTATAGATGGTGACATTACCATCTGCGTCCGTCTTCTTCTTAAAGATCCATTTGTTTTCTATCGCTCGCCGATCATCGGGCAAGTCAGTCAAAGTCCATACTTTGTTTTCATACATGGATTCTATCTCGGATTTCATGGCTTCTAGCCATTTGTTGGAATCTGGGCCCGCCATCGCTTCTTCATAGTTCGAAGGTTCACCGTTGTCTAACAACATGATTTCCAGGACAGGGTTGCCGTACCACTCTGGTGCGGAACGTGTCCTTGTGGACCTACGAAGTTCAGTAGCAACTTGATCCGAAGTACCTTGATCATCATCATTATTTTCCTCTTCAGTTGGTGTAGGCATCACAGGAACATCTTCCTGAGCTGCACTACTGTCCCGCTCAAGAGGTAGTACTTCATCGAGTTCTACTTTCCTCCCACTTACTTCTTTCGAGAGAAACTCTTTTTCCAGAAAGGATCCGTTCTTAGCGAGAAAGATCTTGCCCTTGGATCTTAAGTAGAAGGTATACCCAATGGTTTCCTTAGGGTATCCTATGAAGACGCATTTTTCCGACTTGGGTTCGAGCTTTTCAGGTTGAAGTTTCTTGACATAAGCATCGCATCCCCAAACTTTTAGAAACGACAGCTTAGGTTTCTTCCCAAACCATAATTCATACGGTGTCGTCTCAACGGATTTAGACGGTGCCCTATTTAAAGTGAATGTAGCTGTCTCTAGAGCGTATCCCCAAAATGATAGTGGTAAATCGGTAAGAGACATCATAGACCGCACCATATCCAATAGAGTGCGATTACGATGTTCGGACACACCGTTACACTGAGGTGTTCCAGGTGGCGTGAGTTGTGAAATGATTCCACATTTCCTTAAGTGTGTACCAAATTTGTGACTTAAGTATTCTCCTCCACGATCTGATCGTAAGAATTTTATCTTTCGGTCACGTTGATTCTCTACTTCATTCTAAAATTCCTTGAACTTTTCAAAGGTCTCAGACTTGTGTTTCATCAAGTAGACATACCCATATCTACTCAAGTCATCTGTGAGAGTGAGAAAATAACGATATCCTCCGCGAGCCTCAACACTCATTGGACCGCACACATCGGTATGTATGATTTCCAACAAGTTGGTTGCTCGCTCCATTGTTCCGGAGAACGGAGTCTTGGTCATCTTGCCCATGAGGCATGGTTCGCATGTGTCAAATGATCCATAATCAAGAGACTCTAAAAGTCCATCAGCATGGAGCTTCTTCATGCGCTTGACACCAATGTGACCAAGGCGGCAGTGCCACAAGTATGTGGGACTATCGTTATCAACTTTACATCTTTTGGTATTCACGCTATGAATATGTGTAACACTACGTTCGAGATTCATTAAGAATAAACCATTGACCATCGGAGCATGACCATAGAACATATCTCTCATATAAATAGAACAACCATTATTCTCGGACTTAAATGAGTAGCCATCTCGTATTAAACGAGATCCAGATACAATGTTCATGCTCAAACTTGGCACAAAATAACAATTATTAAGGTTTATAACTAATCCCGTAGGTAAATGTAGAGGTAGCGTGCCGACGGTGATCACATCGACCTTGGAACCGTTCTCGACGCGCATCGTCACCTCGTCCTTCGCCAGTCTCCGCTTATTCCACAGCTCCTGCTGTGAGTTACAAATATGAGCAACGGCACCGATATCAAATACCCAGGAGTTACTACGAGTACTGGTAAGGTACACATCAATTACATGTATATCAAATATACCTTTAGTGTTGCCGGCCTTCTTATCCGCTAAGTATTTGGGGCAGTTCCGCTTCCAGTGACCCTTCCCCTTGCAATAAAAGCACTCAGTCTCAGGCTTGGGTCCATTCTTTGACTTCTTCCCGGCAACTGGCTTACCGGGCGCGGCAACCTCTTTGCCGTCCTTCTTGAAGTTCTTCTTACCCTTGCCCTTCTTGAACTTAGTGGTCTTATTGACCATCAACACTTGATGTTCTTTCTTGATTTCAACCTCTACTGACTTCAGCATAGAAAATACTTCAGGAATGGTCTTTACCATCCCCTGCATATTGTAGTTCATCACAAAGCTCTTGTAGCTTGGTGGGAGCGATTGAAGGATTCTGTCAATGACTGCCTCATCAGGGAGGTTAATATTCAGCTGGGTCATACGGTTGTGCAACCCAGACATCTTGAGTATGTGCTCATTGACAGAACTATTTTCCTCCATCTTACAACTATAGAACTTGTCGGAGATGTCATATCTCTCGACCCGGGCGTGAGCTTGGAAAACTAGTTTCAGCTCTTCGAACATATCATATGCTCCGTGATGCTCAAAACGCTTTTGGAGCCCCGGTTCTAAGCTGTAAAGCATGCCGCACTGAACGAGGGAGTAATCATCAGCACGAGACTGCCAAGCATTCATAATGTCTTGGTTCTCTGGGATGGGAGCGTCACCTAGCGGTCCTTCTAGGACATATTGTTTCCTGGCAGCTATGAGGATGATCCTCAGGTTCCGGACCCAGTCCGTATAGTTGCTGCCATCATCTTTCAGCTTGGTTTTCTCTAGGAACACGTTGAAGTTCATGTTGACATGAGCGTTGGCCATTTGATCTACAAGACATATTTGCAAAAGGTTTTAGACTAAGTTCATGATAATTAAGTTCATCTAATCAAATTATTGAACTCCCACTCAGATTAGACATCCCTCTGGTCATCTAAGTGTTACACGATCCGAGTTGACTAGGCCGTGTCCGATCATCACGTGAGACGGACTAGTCATCGTCGGTGAACATTCTCATGTTGATCGTATCTTCCATACGACTCGTGTTCGACCTTTCGGTCTCCGTGTTCCGAGGCCATGTCTGTACATGCTAGGCTCGTCAAGTTAACCCTAAGTGTTTTGCATGTGTAAAACTGTCTTACACCCGTTGTATGTGAACGTAAGGATCTATCACACCCGATCATCATGTGGTGCTTCGAAACGACGAACTTTAGCAATGGTGCACAGTTAGGGGAGAACACTTCTTGAAATTGTTGTAAGGGATCATCTTATTTACTACCGTCGTTCTAAGTAAACAAGATGCATAAAACATAATAAACATCACATGCAATTATATAAAGTAGTGACATGATATGGCCAATATCATATAGCTCCTTTGATCTTCATCTTCGGGGCTCCATGATCATCTTGTCACCGGCATGACACCATGATCTCCATCATCATGATCTCCATCATCGTGTCTTCATGAAGTTGTCACGCCAACGACTACTTCTACTTCTATGACTAACGCGTTTAGCAATAAAGTAAAGTAGTTAACATGGCGTTCTTCAATGACACGCAGGTCATACAAAAATAAAGACAACTCCTATGGCTCCTGCCGGTTGTCATACTCATCGACATGCAAGTCGTGATTCCTATTACAAGAACATGATCTCATACATCACAATATATCATTCATCATTCATCACAACTTTTGGCCATATCACATCACATGACAATTGCTGCAAAAACAAGTTAGACGTCCTCTAATTGTTGTTGCATCTTTTACGTGGCTGCAATTGGGTTCTAGCAAGAACGTTTTCTTACCTACGAATAACCACAACGTGATCTTGTCAACTTCTATTTACCCTTCATAAGGACCCTTTTCATCGAATCCACTTCAACTAAACTGGGAGAGACAAACACCCGCCAGCCACCTTATGCAACTAGTGCATGTTAGTCGGTGGAACCGGTCTCACGTAAGCGTACGTGTAAGGTTGGTCCGGGCCGCTTCATCCCACAATACCGCTGAAGCAAGATAAGACTAGTAGCGGCAAGCAAGTTGACAAGATCTACGCCCACAACAAAATTGTGTTCTACTCGTGCAAAGAGAACTACGCATAGACCTAGCTCATGATGCCACTGTTGGGGAACGTTGCAGAAAATTAAAAATTTTCCTACGGTTTCACCAAGATCCATCTATGAGTTCATCTAAGCAACGAGTCAAGGGGAAGAGTTTGCATCTACATACCACTTGTAGATCGAGTGCGGAAGCGTTCAAGGGGATGGTGATGATGGAGTCGTACTCGTCGTGATTCGGATCACCGATGACCAAGTGCTGAACGGACAGCACCTCCGCGTTCAACACACGTACGGGACGGACGACGTCTCCTCCGTCTTGATCCAGCAAGGAGGAAGGAGAGGTTGAGGAAGGCAGCTCCAACGGCAGCACGACGGCGTGGTGTAGTTGGTGCAGAAGTACTCCGACAGGGCTTCGCCAAGCACGTACGGAGGGGGAGAGGTGTTGGGGAGGGGAGGGGCTGCGCCTTGTGTTGTGTACAGCAGCCCTCCCCTCACCCCTCCATATATAGGAGGAGAGGGGCAAGGGGGCCGGCCCTCTAGGGGAAACCCTAGAGGGGGGCGGCGGCCAAAGGGTGGGGGGCTTGCCCCCCAAGCAAGGGGGGTGCGCCCCCTTTAGGGTTCCCCCCCCCAACCCTAGGCGCATGGGCCCAAGGGGGGGCGCCAAGCCCACTAGGGGCTGGCTGCTATCCCTACGCAGCCCAAGTGGCCCCCGGGAGGGGTGGCCCCACCCGGTGGACCCCTGGAACCCTTCCGGTGGCCCCGGTAGAATACCGGTATGCCACCGAAACTTTCCGGTGTCCGTTTAACCACTTTCCTTGTATAAATCTTTACCTCCGGACCATTCCGGAACTCCTCGTGACGTCCGGGATCTCATTCGGGACTCCGGACAACATTCGGTAATCACATACTTGTTTTCCTGATAACCCTAGCGTCACCGAACCTTAAGTGTGTAGACCCTACGGGTTCGGGAGACATGCAGACATGACCGAGACGGCTCTCGGGCAATAACCAACAGCGGGGTCAGGATACCCATGTTGGCTCCCACGTGCTCCTCGATGATGTCATCGGATGAACCACGATGTCGAGGATTCAATCAACCCCGTATGCAATTCCCTTTGTCAATCGGTACGTTACATGCCCGAGACTCGATCATCGGTATCCCAATACCTCGTTCAGTCTCGTTACCGGCAAGTCACTTTACTCGTACCGTAATGCATGATCCCGTGACCAAACACTTGGTCACCTTGAGCTCATTATGATGATGCATTACCGAGTGGGCCCAGAGGTACCTCTCCGTCATACGGAGTGACAAATCCCAGTCTCGATCCGTGTCAACCCAACAGACACTTTCGGAGATACCTGTAATGCACCTTTATAGTCACCCAGTTACGTTGTGACGTTTGGTACACCCAAAGCACTCCTACGGTATCCGGGAGTTACACGATCTCATGGTCTAAGGAAGAGATACTTGACATTGGAAAAGCTCTAGCAAACGAACTAACCAACCTTTGTGCTATGCTTAGGATTGGGTCTTGTCCATCACATCATTCTCCTAATGATGTGATCCCGTTATCAACGACATCCAATGTCCATAGCCAGGAAACCATGACTATCTGTTGATCACAACGAGCTAGTCAACTAGAGGCTCACTAGGGACATATTGTGGTCTATGTATTCACACGTGTATTACGATTTCCGGATAATACAGTTATAGCATGAATAAAAGACTATCATCATGAACAAAGAAATATAATAATACTTTTATTATTGCCTCTAGGGCATATTTCCAACATTGGGTTTACCCCCAAGTCCAAGAACAAAAAGAAGAATGACAAGACCAAACGACCACCTCCTCTCAAGCAAACATTTGTGAAGGAGGGAGAAGGTGCTCCTAAGGAGAAGAAGAACAATGTGAAGGGTGGTCATGTCAAGAAGGGCAATGCCACCCCTTCCAACAAAGTCGGTGACTTTAACCCCTCATATGTGTTATGCCGTGCTAGTGATGGACATGTTTATGCAAAATTTGTTGGTTCTCCTTATGAGTATATTGAATGGTCTATTTGGGTTCCCAAGACCCTTGTTGCTAACATCAAAGGACCCATTACTAAATGGGTACATAAAACCAAGCATTGATTTCATGTAGGGGTTTGCTTCCGGTGGAGGATCATGGTTTCTCGATAGTGGAGCAACAAATCATATGACCGGAAACAAGGAGTTGGTGGTGGACGTGCACAAGATTCCATCTATGCCCACCAACGTCGAGTAGGGTGATGCCTCGTCCTCTAAGGTATTGGGTCTTGGCAAGGTTGTCATTTCTCATGATCTAACGATCGAGAAAGTCATGCTTGTGAAGTCCCTTGCATTCAATCTTCTTTCCGTTCGTCAACTTGCGCTCATGGGTTTTGCCACCTTCTTTGATATTGATATCGTGGCCCTCTTGTGGAGCAAGACTCTTAAAGTAGCCTTTGTTGGGCATGTCGAGAACAGTCTCTATGTGATTAACTTTTCGGAGCGACCCACTAGGACCGCGACATGCCTAATGGCTAAAGTTGATGTGGGATGGCTTTGGCATCGCCATTTAGCCCATGTCAATATGAGATCTTTGCAAAGTCTTCTCAAGGGGGACCATGTCCGTGGACTAAAAAATGTTAGTTTTGCCAAAGATCGTGCTTGCAGTGCTTGTATCAAAGGGAAGCTTCATGAGAAGGCTCACCCTCCCATGACTATCATCTACTCGAAGAGACCCTTGGAGATCCATCACATGGACCTCTTTGGGCCTCCATCCTTCGATAGTCTTGGGGGTAGAAAGTATTGATTGGTGATTGTGGATGATTACTCAAGATATACTTGGGTATATTTCTTCAAGAGGAAGAGTGAAACTCAACAAACCGTCATTGACTTTGCAAATGAAGCTCAACGCCAACATGATGCAAAGATCTTGACAATAAGAAGTGACAACGGCACCGAGTTCAAGAACTACACCTTGGATGAGTTTCTTAGTGATGAGGGGATCAAACATCAATATGCTGCACCATATACCCCTCAACAAAATGGTGTCACGGAGAGGAAGAACCAGACGTTGATGGATGCGGCAAGAACCATGATGGCGGAGTTCAAGTCTCCCTACAACTTTTGGGATGAAGCCATCAACACATCATGTCATGCATCCAATCGGCTCTATCTATGCAAAGGATTGAACAAGACTCCTTATGAATTACTCACCGGCAACATGCCCAGCCTCAAGTACTTCCGGGTGTTTGGGTGTAAGTGTTTCATTCTCAAGAAAGGTGTTTGTTTGTCTAAATTTGAGGCTAGAGCTTATGAGGGCATATTTGTTGGTTATGCTTCAAACTCTCATGCTTACCGTGTCCTCAACAAGTCCACCGGACTCATTGAGGAGACGTGTAACATAGAGTTTGATGAGAATAACGGCTCCCAAGTGGAGCAAAGTGGTACTTGTGATGTAGGTGATGAAATTCCTCCCCAAGCCATAAGAAGAATGGGTATTGGTCATATCCTACCCGATGAGGAACCCCTTGTGGCCGAAGGAGAAGGACAATGCTCCACTCAAGTGGAGCCATCACCAACCCAAGACCCACACGCTTCCGAAGAACATAGTGAAGGCCCTCAACCTCGTTAACAAGACCAAGGGCAACATCAACCTCAAGATGGTGATGATTCACCAAATGATGCCCAAGGTGAAGTTCTCCCCCTCGAGCAAGTTCAAGATCAAGAGCAAGCTCAAGATCTTGAACAAGCTCAAGACGGCGCTCAAGATAGTCAAGTTAATCCTCCTCCCTCCACATCCGAGGAGGAATTAGAGCGTCGTGCCGCGAAGATCGCTTCCAGTCTCACCACCAAAGGTCATCTCATGGAGAATGTGGTTGGAAGCCTAAGAAAGGGGGTAAGCACTCGTAGACAATTAGCAAACTATTGTGAACATCACGCGTTTGTCTCTTGTGTTGAACCCTAAAAGGTCTATGAGGCGCTCGAAGATTCGGATTGGCTCAATGCCATGCATGAAGAACTCAACAACTTCGAGTACAACAAGGTGTGGAGATTGGTGACAAGGCCATCGGGGAACCACAACGTAAAGTGGATTTTCAAGAACAAGCAAGATGCTCATGGGAACATCATTTGCAACAAGGCAAGATTGGTAGCACAAGGCTACTCCCAAGTCGAGGGTATCGACTACGGTGAAACCTTTGCTCCCGTTGCCCGCCTTGAATCCATTCGTTTGTTGATTGCTTATGCTTCCCATCACAACTTTAAGTTACAACAAATGGATGTGAAAAGTGCTTTTCTTAATGGTCCTATTAATGAGTTGGTTTATGTCAAGCAACCCCCCAGGTTCGAGGATCCCTACTTCCTGGATCATGTGTATCAACTCGATAAGGCCTTAAACAAGCCCCACGTGCATGGTATGACCACCTTACTGAGTTGTTACAAGATCGCGGATTTTAGGTTGGGCAAATCGATCCCACTCTTTTTACTAAGAAGGTCAAAGGGGAGTTGTCTGTATGCCAACTATATGTTGATGATATTATCTTTGGTTCCCCTAACAAAGCTTTCAATGAGGAATTTGCCGCTCTCATGACCTCTAAGTTCAAGATGTCTTCGATGGGAGAGTTGAAGTTCTTCCTTAGTTTTGATATCAAACAAAGAAGAGAAGGTACCTTCATCAACCAAGCCAAATACACTCAAGACATGCTAAACAGATTCAAGCTAAGTGATGTCAAGCCGGCTTCTACTCCAATGGCTACCAAGTGCCAACTTGACATTGATCCCAATGGTAAAGCGGTGGATCAAAAGGTATATCGCTCCATGATTGGATCCTTGCTTTACCTTTGTGCATCTAGACCGGATATCATGTTGAGTGTGGGAATTTGTGCACGGTTTCAAGCCGCACCGAATGAAAGCCACTATGTGGCGGTCAAGCGAATCTTTCGGTATTTGGCTCATACCCCAAACTTTGGCTTATGGTACCCAAGAGGAGCAAACTTCAAGCTTGAAGGTTTTACGGATTCCGATTGGGCGGGAGACAAAGTGGATAGGAAGTCCACTTCTGGAGGGTGCCAATTTATTGGTTGCTCTTTGGTAAGTTGGTCTTCCAAGAAGCAAAGTTGTGTGTCTCTCTTGTCTACCGAAGTGGAATATGTGGCGGCCGGTAGTTGTTGTGCACAACTCCTATGGATGAGGCAAACTTTAAAGGAGTATGGTGTCATTTGTGAAAAAGTGCCTCTTTGGTGTGATAATGAAAGTGCCATCAAGATTTCTCTCAACCCGGTGCAACACTTCAAGATGAAGCACATTGAGATTCGGTATCACTTCATCCGGGATCGTATTAGGCGAGGGGAGATCGAGCTCAAGTATGTCAACACTCATGATAACCTTGCAGATATTTTCACGAAGCCCTTGGATGAGGCAAGATTTCGTGAGTTAAGGCATGAGCTAAATATCATTGATTCGAGCAATGTGACTTCAGCCTGTGCACACCCCACCTCACTCAACTTGTTGTCTAGTTTAGGTGTAGGCATGGACATAGGGGGAGTGTTGTTCTCTCAATGAACTCTCTCCCCCCCCCCCCCATTATGCATAAATTAATCAACTCTTTCACATTAGCCAATTTTGTTGGTACATGTGCTTCAAACACGAGTTGTGGTCATGGGCCCAAGGATAATTCTTCACGGTGCCATACCAATCAACTCAAACATAGGTGGCTTCGGCCACCACCCCCTCCTTGGAGAGGTTTTGTTTTGTTTTGGTCTTTGTTGCCTCGTGGTTGGTTGCAGTGTTTCGCTTGTTAGTTCGTTGGTGTGTGTGTTCTCTTGAAGGTTCCGTGCAAAGTCATTTTTCTCCCGTGTTTGAAACTGCATTCTCTTGGGTTCACGGTACTACCGTGGTACGCCACGGTACTACCGTAGGGAACGGTACTACCACAACCAGCACGACAGTAATTTTTTACTGCCGCTGGTTGAGCAGTACTACCGCCCACGGTGCGGTACTTCTGCCCGGGCGGTACTACCACAATGAGTCGCGGTACTATCGTGATGTAGCGAGCGCGTGGGGGTTATGAGCGGGCAGGGGGACTTCCAACTCCCCCATACCCATTCACTCCTTCTCCCCACGCTCTGTCTCTCTCTCATACCCACGAACGGCACCGGAGACCCTCGCCGGATCTCCCTCTCCGGCTGCTCTCCTCGGATTCCGACCGGTGGGATCGTTCCCCACCACTTCCTCTTGCCATGGACCAAGGTCTTTCCCCAAATCCCTCTCTTTTTGGCGTGTTCTTTTGCTTCTAGGTTTTGGGGAGATGCTAGTTGTTCTTGAGATTTTAGGCTAAATCTTTGCAAGAGTAGGAGGGAGGAGAGTAGTAATGTGTAGAGTTTATACATAATATGTTGTCATGTGGTAGATTTGATCAGCCGTAGTACCGCTTTGTCATCACGATAGTTCTCAGATTCAACTATTGTTTCAGATCTGAAAACACGCGGTACTACCGCACCTCCGACACGGTACTACCAGTCTCGCGGTACTACCGTACCTACAGCACGGTACTACCGCGCGCACGGTACTACCCTGATTTGTTGCGGCACTAATTTTTTAGTTCCGCGCGACCAAGCGGTGCTACTGTTGCTGTCAAATCTATCATGTGGCAATTATTATGTGCAAATTCTACTTGTTTCTTTGTTTTGCTGAGTTCTTTTCACTGATCCTTCTCGCGGTTCTTGTGTGTTTGTGGTGTGTGGCTCAGGTGCTCATGCTCGCCGGTCCAATCCAAGCCGTGACACGGGCTCCAAGCGCCTTCGCAATCAAGACGAAGCTCCTGAGGGCTCCAGTGCCCCCCAACGCAGGACCAAGATCACCGCCACCAAAGACAAGGAACTCGCCAAGAGTATGGATGAGATGCCGCTTGCCGAGTTCGTCTCTCGTAGGAAGATCAATCCCTACGTGACTCCTCGTGCCAACCTTCGAGGGAATGAGTTGTTCTGGACCAAGCAGCAGAACCTCATTTATTTGGATGTGATCAAGGCCAAGAGGAATATCTATGTGGATGTGCATTGGATCGACATGCATCACATGAGGGAAGAGAAGCACCGGGAATAATTTGGTGAGGCTCTGGATCTAGTGGAGCAGTTTGGCATTGAGAATATCATCTCCTTTCACAAAGACTATGATCCGGAGATTGTGGCTCAGTTCTCTGCCTCAGTGTACTTTCACCCTAATGAGGACAGGACGATGGCTTGGATGACCAATGGTCGGCGGCTGACGGCTACATGGAAGGAGTTCATGACTCTGCTTGGTGTTTCAGATGAGGGGCTCGCCACACCCCAAGGTGTTTGTCCTCATGCCAATTTCGAGTCTGCCAACAAGAACAAGCTTCAGCCCTTCCTTGTTGAGAAGAAGCTCTACAGTGGCAAGTCTTCGTGGGTGCTCAACTCTTTCCTTGACATCATGTACCGGATCTTCCGCAACTCTCTTCCCACGAATTGGGGATAAGGACAAGGTACACGCTTATCTGGTGGACATGTTGCTCCTTTGTGAAGAAGCGCACAACTCTCAGACATTACCACTTGATGTCTCACACATCATGTGGTGTGAGCTTCGGTTTGCCATCTTCAACCGCACGGTTCCCATTTATGGACCATATCTATTTCTGTTGATCACTGCAACTTGGGAGAAGCTCTACCCTCAGGATGACTTTGAGGCTCTTGATTGGATTCGCCATGATTCCATCCGGCTCCGTGTCAAGCCTTAGTGGGCTAACACCACTTCTCGTGCTGAGGCTGTGGCTGCCATGGATGTGGATGCATAAGAGGATGAGGAGGAGCCAGCAGATGAGGTCAGCTCTGAGGATTACACCCCTCCTGCCTCTGAGCCATCTTGGGATAAGAGGCTGAAGAACAAGATGAAGACCTTGTTCTGCATGCAGGCCAAGGGTCAGTACAGGTCTCATGTTGCCTCCAAGGAGAGTCGCCGCCGGGACAAGAAGATCTTGAAGCTGTATGGAGAGGACGTCTCTGGCGGTTCTGAGGATCACATCACTCCGGAGGCTGAGTGGATGGCGAAGCAAGGCTTCAAGTGGATCGATTCCGAGGAGGACGTCGAGGAGACCATTCCTGCTGCCGAGTCTGACGAGGACAGTGACTCTAACTACTCCGCTTGAGTCACCACTTGTGTGTAGGTGTCCTCTCTGCCTTTTTGGCGTCTCGATGTCAAAGGGGGAGAGAGTGTAGGGATTTGCGAGAGTCTTGTGTTTGCTTTGCTTGTGTTTGTTCCGTTGAACCTTGCTTTGCTTTGGTTTAGTTTTCTCGTGAGACTTGGTCTATCATATGGTGTAAGACATATGCACTCTTTCGTACCTTATTTAGCCTATGCTTTTGTTGTTATGCTCTTAGTTACTATCTTGTTTAGTGTTAGCTGATATGCTTTGTCTCTAAAATATAGGGGGAGTGGTGATCCTAATATTCGTGCCGTGCAGTCCAAAGCACTTTACTCTCTAGCACGAATCTAGGAGGAGCTCGTCTATATTCTAGAGATGTGGGGTTTGCTTGTGCTACATTCATTCCCTTCGTGTAAATCCCGTATTGTCATCAATCCACTAAAAAGGGGGAGATTGTAAGGGCATGTTTATCCCTAAGGTGTTTTGGTGATTGATGACAATGCTTTTGCGGACTAATCGTGTGCCTTGAGTATTTCAGTTGCTTCGTCGTTGGGCACAAGACAGTTTCTTACCCCTCGAAGACTATTGAAGACGGTGGTTTTCTACGTCTCTTTTGGTGGAGTTGAGTCATAGGATAGTCGTACTATTAAGAGGGGGGCCGCGTTGGAAAGGTTCGGGTGGAATCATCACGTACACGTTTTCTCCCTTTGCACCGCCTTTCCCTTTGCGCTTTGGAGCATCCTCCGTTATCTTCTTATTTATGCAAAAAGAAGGATTCCTAGTGTTGCTATTCTGAGGCATGCGGTAGTACTTCTCCTAGGAGCGGTAGTACCGCACGCCCTCGCGGTAGTACCGTAGGCGCACATGGTAGTACCGCTCCTATGGAGCTGTAGTACCATGGCCTCAGGCCAGGCTCAGCCTCTCTTGCGGCTGTAGGGGCGGATGTAATTATTTACATCCACGCCCTAAGCGGTAGTACCGCCCCAGGTGCGCGGTAGTACCGCCCCAGGTGCGCGGTAGTGCCGTGAGCCCTGGTCCGGGTCAGTAGCACAAGCGGAAGTAGGGGCAGATGTAATTTTTTACGTCCGCTCCCTACGCGGTAGTACCGCAAGCCAGGCGCAGTAGTACCATGTCAAATTTTTGCACTGTTCAATTTTCAGCGGAAGTAGACACAGATGTATTTTTATTCATCCTTGCCCTTCCCAGCCTAGTCCATCCTGGCCTTGCGGTAGTACCGCAAGGGAGAGCGGTAGTATCGCATCAGCGGCAGTACCGCTCTCAGCCTTGGCGGCTCTGACCTGGACTAGCCCCTGCCGCTGCAGCGGTAGTACCGCGGACCGCCACGGTAGTACCGTAAGCCCCTGCGGTAGTACCGCTTGTCTGGAGCGGTAGTACCGCGGGTCGCAGGCTGAGTAAGTGGATAACAGTTGGATTTGTCTCTCCACTATATAAGGGGTGTCTTCTTCCTCTAGTTGACTACCTCTTCCATCCCTAAGCTCCATTGTTGCTCCAAGCTCCATTTTCGCCCGATCTCTCTCCCTAGCCAATCAAACTTGTTGATTTGCTCGGGATTAGTTGAGAAGGCCCCGATCTACACTTCCACCAAGAGAAATTTGATTCCACCCACTAATCCCTAGTGGATCTTGTTACTCTTGGGTGTTTGAGCACCCTAGACGGTTGAGGTCACCTCGGAGCCATAGTCCATTGTGGTGAAGCTTCGTGGTGTCGTTGGGAGCCTCCAATTAAGTTGTGGAGATTGCTCCAACCTTGTTTGTAAAGGTTTGGTCACCGCCTTCAAGGGCACCAATAGTGGAATCATGGCATCTCGCATTGTGTGAGGGCGTGAGGAGATTACGGTGGCCCTAGTGGCTTCTTGGGGAGCATTGTGCCTCCACACCGCTCTAATGGAGACGTACTTCCCCTCAAAAGGAAGGAACTTCGGTAACACATCCTCGTCTCCACCGGATCCACTCTTGGTTATCTCGTGCCTTTACTTGTGCAAGCTTATTTGTGTTGTATCCCTTGCTTGCTTATGTACTAGTTGTTATTGCATCATATGGGTTGCTCACATAGTTTCATATCTAGACAACCTACTTTGATGCAAAGTTTAAATTGGTAAAGAAAAGATTAAAAAGTGTTAGTTGCCTATTCACCCCCCTCTAGTCAACTATATCGATCCTTTCAACGGAATATATGGAGTTGGAGTTGAGGTCGGCGGAGCTGCAGGGGGGCCACGAGACAGGGGGTGTGCCCAGAGGGGGTGAGCGCACCCCCACCCTCATGGACAGGGTGTGGGCCCCCTGGTCTTGATTCTTTCGCCAGTATTTTTTATATTTTGTGAAACTTGTCTCCGAGGATTTTCAGGTCATTCCGAGAACTTTTGTTTTCTACACATGAAACAACATCATGGTAATTCTGCTGAAAACAGCGTCAGTCCGGGTTAGTTTCATTCAAATCATGCAAGTTAGAGTCCAAAACAAGGACAAAAGTGTTTGGAAAAGTAGATACATTGGAGACATACCAGCCATCCACCCTCGTGATTGACTCGGGACTCTTCCAGTCCATCTCCAATGCTCCGTGGGCTTCTATTGGTCCAACAATAATCTCCGTAAATTTTCAGGTCAATTGCACTTCGTTTGATATTCCTTTTCTGCGAAACTCAAAAACAAGGAAAAAAACAGAAACTGGCACTCGGCTCTAGGTTCATAGGTTAGTCCCAAAAATCATATAAAACAGCATATAAATGCATATAAAAGATCCAAGATG
This sequence comes from Triticum dicoccoides, assembly GCF_002162155.2. Classification (NCBI taxonomy): domain Eukaryota; kingdom Viridiplantae; phylum Streptophyta; class Magnoliopsida; order Poales; family Poaceae; genus Triticum; species Triticum dicoccoides. The sequence goes on along the minus strand of NC_041381.1, from coordinate 404,787,359 downwards.
GATAATATAATAGCATGAAACAATAAAAAATTATAGATACGTTGGAGACGTATCAAGCATCCCCAAGCTTAATTCCTGCTCGTCCTCGAGTAGGTAAATGATAAAAAACAGAATTTTTGATGTGGAATTCTACCTAGTGTAATCTTCTTTATTGTGGCAAGAATATTCAGATCCATAGGATTCAAAACAAAAGTTTAATATTGACATAAGAACAATAATACTTCAAGCATACTAACAAGGCAATTATGTCTTCTCAAAATAACATGGCCAAAGAAAGCTTATCCCTACAAAATCATATAGTCTGGCTATGTTCCATCTTCATCACACAAGATACTCAAATCATGTACAACCCCAATGACAAGCCAAGCAATTGTTTCATACTTTTGATGTTCTCAAACTTTTTCAACTTTCACGCAATACATGAGCGTGAGCCATGGACATAGCACTATGGTGGAAGAGAATGTGGTGGCTATGGAGAAGACGCAAAGAAGGAGATAGTCTCACATCAACTAGGCGTATCAACGGGCTATGGTGATGCCCATCAATAGATATCAATGTGAGTAAGTAGGGATTGCCATGCAACGGATGCACTAGAGCTATAAGTGTATGAAAGCTCAAAAAGAAACTAAGTGTGTGTGCATCCAACTTGCTTGCTCACGAAGACCTAGGGAATTTGAGGAAACCCATTGTTGGAATATACAAGCCAAGTTGTATAATGAAAAATTCCCACCAGTATATGAAAGTGACAACATAGGCGACTCTCTATCATGAAGATCATGGTGCTACTTTGAAGCACAAGTGTGGAAAAAGGATAGTAACAGTGTCCCTTCTCTCTTTTCCTCTCTTTTCACTTTTTTTCCTTTTTTTCCTTTTTCACTTTTTTTCTTTGGCTTCTTTGGCCTTTTTTTATTTTGGCTTCTTTGGCCTCTTTTTTTATTTATTTCCTCACATCAGACAATGCTCTAATAATGGTGATCATCACACTTCTATTTACTTACAACTCAAGAATTACAACTCGATACTTAGAACAAAATTTGACTCTATATGAATGCCACCGGCGGTGTACCGGGATGTGCAATGAATCAAGAGTGACATGTATGAAATAATTATGAACGGTGGCTTTGCCACAAATACAATGTCAACTACATGATCATGCAAAGCAATATGACAATGATGAAGCGTGTCATGATAAACAGAACGGTGGAAATTTGCACGGCAATATATCTCGAAATGGCTATGGAAATGCCATAATAGGTAGGTATGGTGGTTGTTTTGCGGAAAGGTATATGGTGGGTGTATGGTACTCGTGAAAGTTGCGCGGCTCAAGAGAGTCTAGCAATGATGGAAGGGTGAGAGTGCGTATAATCCATGGACTCAATATTAGTCATAAAGAACTCACATACTTATTGCAAAAATCTAATAGTCATTCAAACGAAGTACTACGTGCATGCTCCTAGGGGGATAGATTGGTAGGAAAAGACCATCGTTCGTCCCTGACCGCCACTCATAAGGAAGACAATCAATAAATACTTCATGCTCCAACTTCGTTACACAACGGTTCACCATATGCGCATGCTACGGGAATCACAAACCTTAACACAAATATTTCTAAAACTCACAATTACTCCACTAGCACGACTCTAATATCACCATCTTTATATCTCAAAATAATCATAAGGAATCAAACTTCTCATAGTATTCAATGCACTTTATATGAAAGTTTTTTATTATATCCTTCTTAGATGCCTATTATATTAGGACTAAATTCATAACCAAAGAAAATTACCATGCTGTTTAGAGAGGCTCTCAAAATAATATAAGTGAAGCATGAGAGTTCATTAATTTCCTTCAAAATAAAACCACCGCCGTGCTATAAAAAGATATAAGTGAAGCACTAGAGCAAATGAGAAACTACTTCAAGAGATATAAATGAAGACCAATGAGTAGTCGAATAATTATCTAACTATGTGAAGACTCTCTACATTTAAGAATTTCAGATCTTGGGATATTATTCAAACAGCAAGCAAAACAAAATAAAATGACGGGCTCAACCAAAACTGAGCGATAGTTGTTGAAGAAGAAAGGTGGGATGACAACCGGGTTATCCCCAAGCTTAGATGCTTGAGACTTCTTGAAATATTAATTAGGGATGCTTTGGGCATCCCCAAGCTTGAGCTTTTGTGTCTCCGTAATTCCTTTTATATCACGGTTTCCCTAAATCTTATAAAGTTCATCCACACAAAACTCAACAAGAACTCGTGAGATAAGTTAGTATAAATTAACGCAATAACCTTATCATTATCTATTGTAGCAAACTACTAAAATTATTATTTGATATTCCCTACTAAATGCTTTTGCATATTTAACACTCTTATCCTCAAATAGAATCATTAAACAAGCAAACATATGCAAACATAACAGCAATCTGTCTAAACAGGACAGTCTGTAAAGAATGCAAGAGGAATCATACTTCCCTAACTCCAAAAAATTCTGAAAAATTACCACACTGTAGAAACTTTGTTGTTACTCGTCGTGTCAAAATTCAAGATTTTATCATGTTCTGACTATTCACCAATATTCAAAACATAACAGCAAAACATATAGACTTGTAAAATAAGCATGGTAAAGGCTATACTTGACCCTTTTATTGAACTAAAAGATATAAAACTTGTCTCCGAATAGTATCAAGCAAATATAAAAAAAGAAAATGACACTCCAAGCAAAACTCATATCATGTGATGAATAAAAATATAGCCTCAAGTAATTTTCTGATGAACGAAGACGAAAGAGGGGATGCCATCCGGGGCACCCCCAAGCTTATTTGCTTGGATATTCCTTGAATATTACCTTGGGGTGCCTTGGGAATCCCCAAGCTTAGGCTCTTGCCGCTCCTTATTCTGTAGTCCATCAAAACTTTACCCAAAACTTGAAAACTTCACAACACAAAACTCAACATAATATCTTATGAGCTCCATTAGTATAAGAAAATAAATCACCACTTAGGTACTATTGTGAACTCATTATAAATTCATATTGGTGTTATATCTACTATATTCCAACTTCTCCATGGTTCATACCCTCTAATACTACTCATAGATTCATCAAAATAAGCAAACAACACATAGAAAACAGAATCTGTCAAAAATAGAACAGTCTGTAGTAATTTGGAAACTTTCCATACTTATGTAACCCCATTCTGAAAAATTAGGACAATCTAGAAAATTTGTATATCGATCTTGTGTAAAAAATTCAGATCAAAAGCATGTTCCGGTGAATTTTCAAATTTCCTGGACTGAGCGCAAAAGTTTTTGTTTTTGCACAGAATCAAGTCAACTATCATCCACACTATCCCAAAGGCTTTACTTGGCACTTTATTGAAACAAAAGCTATAAAACATGATTGCTACAATAGCATAATCATGTGAACACACAAAAACAGTAAGGGTAAATATTGGGTTGTCTCCCAACAAGCGCTTTTCTTTAATGCCTTTTTAGCTAGGCATGATGATTTCAATGATGCACTCATAAAAGATAAGAATTGAAACATAATGGGAGCATCATGAAGCATATGACTAGCACATTTAAGTCTAACCCACTTCCTATGCATAGGGATTTTGTGAGCAAACAATTTATGGGAACAAGAATCAACTAGCATAGGAAGGCAAAACAAGCATAACTTCAAGATTTTCAATACATAGAGAGGAAACTTGATATTATTGCAATTCCTACAAGCATATATTCCTCCCTCATAATAATTTTCAGTAGCATCATGAATGAATTCAACAATATAAACACCACATAAAGTATTCTTTTCATGATCCACAAGCATAGAAATTTTACTACTCTCCACATAAGCAAATTTCTTCTCATGAATAGTAGTGGGAGCACTCAACAAAATAACTATCATGTGAGGCATAATCCAATTGAAAATTAAAATCACGATGACAAGTTTCATGGTTATCATTATTCTTTATAGCATACATGTCATCACAATAATCATCATAGGTAGCAACTTTATTCTCATAATCAATTGGAACCTCTTCCGAAATAGTGGATTCATCACTAAATAAAGTCATTACCTCTCCAAATCCGCTTTTATCAATATTGTGAAAAGATTCAACACTATCTAAAATAGTGGGATCATTACTTCCTAAAGTTTACACTCTTACAAACCCACTTTCATCAATATAATCATCATAAATAGGAGGCATGCTATCATCAAAATAAATTTGCTCATCAAAACTTGGGGGACTAAAAATATCATATTCATCAAACATAGCATCCCCAAGCTTGTGGCTTTGCATATCATTAGCATCATGGATATTCAAGGAATTCATACTAACAACATTGAAATCATGCTCATCATTCAATATTTAGTTCCAAACATTTTAATGCATTCTTCTTCTAGCACTTGAGCACAATTTTCCTTTCCATCATTTTCATGAAAGATATTAAAAAGATGAGCTTATGAGGCAACCTCAATTCCATTTTTTTGTAGTTTTCTTTTATAAACTAAACTAGTGATAAAACAAGAAACTAAAAGATTCGATTGCAAGATCTAAAGATATACCTTCAAGCACTAACCTCCCCGGCAATGACGCCAAAAAAGAGCTTGATGTCTACTATGCAACCTTCTTCTTGTAGACTTGTGTTGGGCCTCCAAGCGCAGAGTTTTGTAGGACAGTAGCAAATTTCCCTCAAGTGGATGACCTAATGTTTATCAATCCGTGGGAGGCGTAGGATGAATACGGTCTCTCTCAAACAACCCCGCAACCATATAACAAAGAGGCTCCTGTGTCCCCAACACACCCAATACAATGGTAAATTGTATATGTGCACTAGTTCGGCAAAGAGATGGTGATACAAGTGCAATATGGATGGTAGATATAGGTTATTGTAATCTGAAAAAATATATAAAAACAACAAGGTGGCAAGTGGTAAAAGTGAGCGAAAACGGTATTGCAATGCTTGGAAATAAGGCCTAGGGTTCATACTTTCACTAGTGCAAGTTCTCTCAACAATGATAACATAATTAGATCATATAACAATCCCTCAACGTGCAACAAATAGTCACTCCAAAGTTACTAATAGCGGAGAACAAACAAAGAGATTATTGTTGGGTATGAAACCACCTCAAAGTTAATCTTTCCAATCAATCCATTGTGCTATTCCTATGAGTGTCACAAACAGGAGTTTGTAGTAAAATAACACCTTAAGACACACATCAACCATAACCCTAATGTCACCTAGATACTCCAATGTCACAACAAGTATCCGTGGGTATGATTATACGACATGCATCACACAAACTTAGATTCATTTATTCAAACCGACACAAAGTACTTCATAGAGTGCCCCAAAGTTTCTACCGGAGAGTCAAGATGAAAACGTGTGACAACCCCTATGCATAAGTTCACAAGGTCATAGAACCCGCAAGTTGATCACCAAAACATACATCAAGTGGATCACGTGAATATCCCATTGTCACCACAGATAAGCACATGCAAGACATACATCAAGTGTTCTCAAATCCTTAAAGACTCAATCCAATAAGATAACTTCAAAGGGAAAACTCAATCCATTACAAGAAGGTAGAGGGGGAGAAACACCATAAGATCCAACTATAATAGCAAAGCTCGTTGTACATCAAGATCGTGCCAAGTCGAGAACACGAGAGAGAGAGAGAGAGAGAGAGAGATCAAACACATAGCTACTGGTACATACCCTCAGCTCCGAGGGTGAACTACTCCCTCCTCATCATGGAGAGCGCCGGGATGATGAAGATGGCCACCGATGATGATTTCCCCCTCCGGTAGGGTGCCAGAACAGGGTCCCGATTGGTTTTTGGTGGCTACAGAGGCTTGCGATGGCGGAACTCCCGATCTTGGTTCTGTTTTGTAAGTTTGGGGATATATAAGAGGTGTTTGCGTCGGGAACAAGTCAGGGGGGTCCACGAGGTAGCCACGAGGTAGGGGGCGTGCCTAGGGGGTAAGAGCGTGCCCTCCACCCTCGTGGTTGACTCAGGACTCTTCTAGTTCATCTCCGATGCTCCGTGGGCTTCTTCTGGTCCAAAAATAATCTCCGTAAATTTTCAGGTCAATTGGACTCTGTTTGATATTCCTTTCCTGCGGAACTCAAAAACAAGGGGAAAAGTCATAAACTGGCACTGGCTCTAGGTTAATAGGTTACTTCCAAAAATCATATAAAATAGCATATAAATGCATATAAAACATCCAAGATGGATAATATAATAGCATGAAACAATAAAAAATTATAGATACGTTGGAGACGTATCAAGCATCCCCAAGCTTAATTCCTGCTCGTTTTCGAGTAGGTAAATGATAAAAACAGAATTTTTGATGTGGAATGCTACCTAAGATATTTATCAATGTAATTGTGATGCCCGGGTATTTAAGCTATAGTGAGCCTCTGCTAATGATGCCACGTCACCTCATTTACTGTTGCTAATCTCGCGACGGTTCGAAACTTTTTAAATTAAAAATTTAAATATTGTCAAACATCAAAAATTTTCAAACATCAAAACAAAAATGTTCGGTTAGTGCCAAATATTACATAGGTAATTATAATAAAGAAAACACAAATTTATAAAATACTTATGTGCCCTAAGTTGAATTAAAACAATAAAAGTAAATAAATAAAAGAAAAGAAAAAAAACAACAAAAGAGAGAAAGAGAAGCCCCCCCTCCTGGACCGCGGCCCAGCTGGCCACCAGGCCGGCCAGGCCGGCCCACCCCGGTCCCCCCCCATAACCCCCTGGGCGACCGAACCCTAGCCCGACACCCCCCACTTCCCCCACGATCCCCTTCTCCTCTCCCCCACCGATCTGGATCG
>NC_041381.1:404779442-404779828 GCF_002162155.2 Triticum dicoccoides | reverse complement strand
CATCTGTCCTGGCCGCATCCCGCGCCATCGGGCGCGCGCTCGCACTGGCCACGCCCCGCGCGTCCCTGGTGGTGCTACTCGCCGAGGCCATCGGCCTGAGAGGCCAAGACCTCGCCCACCGCCTGCCGCTGCTCGTCGACCGGTGTCCACGGCTACCGGACCGCACCGGCGGAACCCCCTTGCTCCCTGACCTGCCCCCTCGCCGACTCCACCCGAGCGCCCCGCCGTCGCGCCCTGCTGCTTCCCCCCCCCTCGGCATTTCCCCTCCGGTGGCCGCCCGGCCTTGCCCCGGTCCTCCTCGCCCCGGCGGTTTGGGCGAATGCCCAGTCGGGCGCCACACCCGCTCGCCCGCACCCACACCCGTGGCCCGACCCGCAATGGCCTCT
>NC_041381.1:404774567-404777400 GCF_002162155.2 Triticum dicoccoides | reverse complement strand
GAGATGCTACTTGGAGATGCTACTTGGAGGACTTCAATCTACTCTCTTCTACTTGATGCAAGACGGTGGCTGCGAGAAGCGTAGTCTTCGACAGGACTAGTTATCCCCCTCTTATTCTGGCATTCTGCAGTTCAGTCCACTGATATGGCCTCCTTACACATATACCCATGCATATGTAGTGTAGTTCCTTGCTTGCGAGTACTTTGGATGAGTACTCACGGTTGCTTTCTCCCCCCTTTTTCCCCTTTCCTTTCTTTCTGGTTGTCGCAACCAGATGCTGGAGTCCAGGAGCCAGACGCCACCATCGACGACGACCCCTACTACACTGGAGGTGCCTACTACTACGTGCTGCCCGCTGATGACGACCTGGAGTAGTTTAGGAGGATCCCAGGCAGGAGGCCTGCGCCTCTTTCGATCTGTATCCCAGTTTGTGCTAGTCTTCTTAAGGCAAACTTGTTTAACTTATGTCTGTACTCAGATATTGTTGCTTCCGCTGACTCGTCTATGATCGAGCACTTGTATTCGAGCCCTCGAGGCCCCTGGCTTGTATTATGATGCTTGTATGACTTATTTATGTTTTAGAGTTGTGTTGTGATATCTTCCCGTGAGTCCCTGATCTTGATCGTACATGTTTGCGTGCATGATTAGTGTACGATTAAATCGGGGGCGTCACAAGTTGGTATCAGAGCCGACTGCCTGTAGAAATCCCCCTTTCCAACTCCTTGGCCGAAGTCGAGTCTAGTCGTTGAAAAACTTTTACTAACATGGCTGTGTGGCCCATGGGCCCACGTCGCCATCGGGAGGTATTAGGATATTTTATTCCTCGACCTTTACTCTGGGATTCTGAACCCTCTTCTATTCGGGTTAAACGATTTTTACTAAAAAGTAACTTTAGGTTCTCGAAAATACTTTCTCCCGGAGAGCCCCTTCAGTCCAGATGGTCACTGACTGCACCAGAAGATTTCGGAGATACTCTTTGATATTCTCTCGAGACTTTGTGCCCATCACTTCTGCTATTCCCGACCACCGATAAATCCTTATGGATAACTACTTACACTTGCCATTCTTACGATCATTCCCCATTGTTCTTGTTATTACAAGATACCCGAAGTTTTCTCTATTGTCCCGAGAATACTTCGTGCCTACTGCCTAGCGGTTCTTTGCCACATGAATACCCCTTCAAATAAATCCCCGCACTTGTCAAGTATCCGCCCATCCCCAGTTGTTGATGAGTTTCACAAAAGTCTTCAAAATACTATTCGATCTTCCGAAAATCCTCTGGAGCCTTTGGCTCTTGAAATTCTTGCTTGCTCGCATTATGGTTAATCCCATAAGTCTCGTAGTCTTAATGACATTCCTTGTCATTATCATTTTGAGTCTGTTGACTCAATATGTTTGCGAATGCACGCAATCATCATTGATCCTTATAAATTACTTCTCCGGCTAAGCTGCCATTCTTTTAACTGGAATTGGTTCTCGACCAATCCAATTGTCATTGATTGTACCCTAAGGCTATTCAACTTATCCATCCCTACTCAGAGCATTGCTTCTGATCCCTTGATTTGGAAATCATAATTCCTTTGCATTTGACAATTGAGTTAGTCAGTTGTTTCTATAATCTGATCTCCTTGCAATCTTCTTCCTCTAGTTGAGTACCGATGCTCACGTCAGATCCCTTGTGGACCACCAGATCCTTTGTTGGATTTTATCTGACAACTCCCTTCATATTCAATAACCTTGTGAGCCTTTCCTCTGATACATAATGCCTTTGGTAAATTGTATCCTCTGCTTTCTTAACCATGCTCTGTCTTCGAGCTTGAGTTAATTACTTCTAAAGATTCTGGTATATGATTCTAAGATGCCCCGATGGGTTGAACCTATGCCTTCCTTAATAGGTGTGAACTCGAAAGTTTTCACGAGTCGTACTCTTCTGGTATTCTGCCAGATAAAATTTCAAAACTACAACTTCATTGAGCGCGAGAAGTGAATGAAAGGTTGTGCATTGGAGAAGTGGGAGTCGACCTTGAACTTTGCATTCATGCCCATGGACACGATGTACATCTTCTCATCGAAGCTTCTTTTAAAATCAATTATTCCCTTGGTATAAGTTCATCTTATATCTGAGATCTGGCCTTTTTGCAATCGTGGTTCTGACCATGTTCTCCTTTAAATATCATGTCCTGTGCAAGTTTAAGCACTTGTCTTCTATAGAGCAATACCCCAGTGCAACTTCTAGTTTGATCTGTCGTCGAGTATTACCACCTGGTATCTCGAGATTATCTTGGAACTGCATAATTTCTTATGAGTTCTTCATCAAGTACTACATACTCACCGATTACAGTTTTTCATGGGCTCGAAGTTATTGAACACTCAAAGACACCGATAACTGAACCGAGTCCGCTCTACGGTTCAACAACTCTTCAGTAAGCTTCTATAAGTACGAGTTTGTACCCGATCACGCCATTCCTAGCCTGTTTGGCTATATCATTGTCGTGACGATTCTAACGGTGCTACCTGGTCCTTATTCTCGGAGCACCAATTTTCGACGATGAACTAACCTTACGTCGATTTTCCTCGTCATACCCTTTCACCTTAAACAACAAGCTTGAGTTCGAGTTTGTGTCGTACCCATGGTTCCAATGACTTTTGGCATCATCATTCCTTTGACTTGATGTCGTCGCTGATTGATTACTTCTTCATGAAATCTGTCGACAAATGTGTCGTGATCCTCATCAACCTTATGAGTTCTTCCAGGATATCAATTGAATTCATGATGAGAAATACCATCCTTGTCCCTCGATGATTTGAGTTATCATCGGCAACATTCTTGCCT
>NC_041381.1:404772019-404774557 GCF_002162155.2 Triticum dicoccoides | reverse complement strand
ATGAAATCTGTCGACAAATGTGTCGTGATCCTCATCAACCTTATGAGTTCTTCCAGGATATCAATTGAATTCATGATGAGAAATACCATCCTTGTCCCTCGATGATTTGAGTTATCATCGGTAACATTCTTGCCTTCCCCCCCCCCCCAACACAAACTTGTTCACAATTTGTGTTGTACCTTGGTTTCCTTGCTATCCAGTAATTGTTCTTCTTTACCTTGGAGTATTACCGTCCTTTATGTCAAGAATGTTCTGAGATTTGTTCCACCTCTTGAGAATTCTTGACATAGAAATACTTCTCACCATCACCATTCTTTCTTGGTCCCTGTGTTAATTCCAACAAGTGAATGGTGTTGTTTGGATTCTTTCCTTCTAGCAACCCTATCTCTTTGAAGTTAATGGTCGAAAGTTCATTCTTAGGCTATTGATTATTGCATCACCATTCTGACATTGGTCGTGCAACCCAACCCATATTTTGGGCGCACCTTTCAACCAATGTTTAATTGTGTATGTTTTCCTCGAGCATACTTCCTTATATCATTTGATCTGACAAATGTTATCTCCTTGTTCACTTAATTGTGGACATCCATCTTTTGGGAATCTCGGTGAATTGCCGTTGAGTTCACCAGACACCTCCTTGTCCTCTCCTTGGGTTAATGATGGACTCTTGATAACGGAAATCACTTCATAGTTCATTTCCCCGAGAATCTTACAGTGTCATCTCGTCAATTTGCGTTGCACCTTTTCTTCTCAGGTATCCTAAGTCTGAGGTATCCTGACACCAACCGGATCTGAATCTCGGTCAGATATGATGGTTGGGACATATCTCCAAGAGTTGTAACATTGATCTCTACGTGACCCGGTAACATGATGTCATGCCTAGCACCCCCCCCCCCCGGCTGGAGGACCTATCATTATGATTTCTTTTGCAAGATAACCATTCTTCCTGGAGGAAGTTGTAAGACTTATCCTACAAGTTGTTCCTAATGGATCCTTCCTATATCCAAAGTCTGACCTTTGCTTGAAGACCATGTCAATGCTATCTCGACGCATGTCTCTGGTACTCCGGTTTTCAACAAGACCATTTGAAGCCCAATGCTAAATGTTTCTTGCTCAATTATCCAAACACCATTGTATGGGTAATGTCATGAAATTTCTCTCCCCTTACCTACAGGGTTTTCTACCTTATCTTCTGTCGTGGATATCTTGCTCTGCTTGTCGTTGGAAAGGATATACCCCCTGAAATAGGTGTGGATACACATTTTCCTTTCCATTGTTTTGATTAAACCTGACAATCACTTTCCTTTCCAATTGTTTTGTTTAACCTTTCTATGATCTATATGACATAAGCAGTAATATCTCCCTGCTTATGTAAACACCGTGGTGTACAACTCGATCAGTAAGACCCTGTTACTATTGTTGATGACATTTCGGTAACCACCGATGGACGAGAACTTTGCCTACTGGTCCGCCTCGTTCAACGAGCAGGAAAATGGTTCTCTTCGTCCCTCGCCCTTGGTATCGACATGGTTGCCAACATAACAGATAGGCTACCCTCTGGCATGCCTTGCTATTGTGACCGTGCAAGATGTCAGCCCCCCCCCTTCCTACCTTTAACCCACATGGTGGGCCCATAACCCACAGTTCCACAGGATCGAAACCTGACTCTCCTGTACCACCTGTTGGCAAAGTTATTCCTCGTCCTTGACTTTGTATGTAATTCACGGGCCACTTGCCTATTGATCTATTCTGGTATCGGACACAATACTTATTCCCGTTGCTCAGAACCCCTTTCGCACTCTGCTTCAGGCATTGAACGATTGCCTATCCGCTTGAAACTTCTTATTGCACCGTCTTACTTTGCTCTCGATATGTGTAATTTGTTCAACTCGAGAGATACTCATATGTTTATTCCTGGGATACCCCCAGATGAATTTCCCTTATAACATCCTATCATTGTAGAGCTGCCCCTTACCTATTCGTAAGTACGATGGAGCTCCCTGAAGAAAGGACGACAACTTCCTCATGATGCTTTGGAATAAATAATTGGAGGCATCAACGAAAGGGATTAACTTCTTCAAGAAGATCCATTAGAATAACCATAACTCCCCCCCCCCTTACTCCCCTCTTAAATCTCGGGACGAGATTTCTTGTAGTGGAGGAGAATTGTGATGCCCGGGTATTTAAGCTACAGTGAGCCTCTGCTAATGATGCCACGTCACCTCATTTACTGTTGCTAATCTCGCGACGGTTCGAAACTTTTTAAATTAAAAATTTAAATATTGTCAAACATCAAAAATTTTCAAACATCAAAACAAAAATGTTCGGTTAGTGCCAAATATTACATAGGTAATTATAATAAAGAAAACACAAATTTATAAAATACTTATGTGCCCTAAGTTGAATTAAAACAATAAAAGTAAATAAATAAAAGAAAAGAAAAAAAACAACAAAAGAGAGAAAGAGAAGCCCCCCCTCCTGGACCGCGGCCCAGCTGGCCACCAGGCCGGCCAGGCCGGCCCACCCCGGTCCCCCCCC
>NC_041381.1:404728924-404770486 GCF_002162155.2 Triticum dicoccoides | reverse complement strand
CCCTAACCTATCGAACTCGCAACTTTCCCCCTCCGGTTCATCTGTCCGAAAACGCGAAACACCGGGAATACTTTCCCGGATGTTTCCCCCCTTCGTCGGTATCACCTACTACCGCGATTGGGCACACCTAGCATCGTTACTTGTCATGTCATGCATCGATATGCATTTGTTTGCATTGTATTCATTGTTTCTTCCCCCTCTTCTCTCCGGTAGACTACGAGACCGACGCTGCTGCTGCCCAGTTCGACTACGGAGTTGACGACCCCTCCTTCTTGCCAGAGCAATCAGGCAAGCCCCCCCCCCTTGATCACCAGATATCGCCTATTCTCTTCTATACTGCTTGCATTAGAGTAGTGTAGCCTGTTACTGCTTTCCGTTGATCCTATTCTGATGCATAGCCTGACATTGTTGCTACATCTATTGATACCTTACCTGCAATCCTAAATGCTTAGTATAGGATGCTAGTTTATCATCATTGGCCCTACATTCTTGTCAGTCTGCCTTGCTATACTATTGGGCCGTGATCACTCGGGAGGTGATCACGGGTATATACTATATACTTTATACATGATACATGTGGAGACTAAAGTCGGGTCGGCTGGTGGAGCACCCGCGAGTGGATCTTTGAGGCGGAGCGGCAGGGCAGGTTGAGACCGCCTAGGAGAGAGGTGGGCCTGGCCCTGTTCGGCGTTCGCGAATACTTAACACGCTTAACGAGATCTTGGTATTTGATCTGAGTTGGCTACGAGCCTATACGCACTAACCATCTATGCGGGAGTAGTTATGGGTATCCGGACGTCGTGGTATCAGCCGAAGCACTTCAGACGTCAGCGACGGAGCGGCGCGCGCCGGATTGGAACGTAAGCCTGCTCTTGTATTAAGGGGGCTAGTTCTGCTTCCGGCCGCCCACGCAACGTGCAGGTGTGCTATGGGCGATGGGCCCAGACCCCTGTGCGCTTAGGTTTAGACCGGCGTGCTGGCCTCTCTGTTTTGCCTAGGTGGGGCTGCGACGTGTTGATCTTCCGAGGCCGGGCATGACCCAGGAAAGTGTGTCCGGCCAAATGGGATCGAGCGTGTTGGGTTATGTGGTGCACCCCTGCAGGGAAGTTAATCTATTCGAATAGCCGTGATCTTCGGTAACAGGACGACTTGGAGTTGTACCTTGACCTTATGACAACTAGAACCAGATACTTAATAAAACACACCCTTCCAAGTGCCAGATACAACCGGTGGTCGCTCTACCTCAGGGATATGAGGAGGGGATCGCCGGGTAGGATTATGCTATGTGATGCTATTTGGAGATGCTACTTGGAGATGCTACTTGGAGGACTTCAATCTACTCTCTTCTACTTGATGCAAGACGGTGGCTGCGAGAAGCGTAGTCTTCGACAGGACTAGTTATCCCCCTCTTATTCTGGCATTCTGCAGTTCAGTCCACTGATATGGCCTCCTTACACATATACCCATGCATATGTAGTGTAGTTCCTTGCTTGCGAGTACTTTGGATGAGTACTCACGGTTGCTTTCTCCCCCCTTTTTCCCCTTTCCTTTCTTTCTGGTTGTCGCAACCAGATGCTGGAGTCCAGGAGCCAGACGCCACCATCGACGACGACCCCTACTACATTGGAGGTGCCTACTACTACGTGCTGCCCGCTGATGACGACCTGGAGTAGTTTAGGAGGATCCCAGGCAGGAGGCATGCGCCTCTTTCGATCTGTATCCCAGTTTGTGCTAGTCTTCTTAAGGCAAACTTGTTTAACTTATGTCTGTACTCAGATATTGTTGCTTCCGCTGACTCGTCTATGATCGAGCACTTGTATTCGAGCCCTCGAGGCCCCTGGCTTGTATTATGATGCTTGTATGACTTATTTATGTTTTAGAGTTGTGTTGTGATATCTTCCCGTGAGTCCCTGATCTTGATCGTACACGTTTCCGTGCATGATTAGTGTACGATTAAATCGGGGGCGTCACAGTAATCTTCTTTACCGTGGCAAGAATATTCAGATCCATAGGATTCAAAACAAAAGTGTAATATTGACATAAGAACAATAATACTTCAAGCATACTAACAAGGCAATTATGTCTTCTCAAAATAACATGGCCAAAGAAAGCTTATCCCTACAAAATCATATAGTCTGGCTATGCTCCATCTTCATCACACAAAATACTCAAATCATGCACAACCCTGATGACAAGCCAAGCAATTATTTCATACTTTTGGTGTTCTCAAACTTTTTCAACTTTCACGCAATACATGAGCGTGAGCCATGGACATAACACTATGGTGGAAGAGAATATGGTGGTTGTGGAGAAGACAAAAAGAAGGAGATAGTCTCACATCCCCTTCACCCCCTTCTCCATATGTGAGAGAGCCATCAGAACATGCCTACACTTCCAGCATACATTTTCCGAGAGAGAACCTCCTACTCATGTGTTGAGATCAAGATATACCAATCCTACCACAAGAATCTTGGCTAGCCTTCCCCAAGTTGCTTTCCACTCAAATCATCTTTCCATCATATCCAAATCTATGAGAGAGAGTTGAGTGTTGGGGGGACTATCACTGGAAGCACAAGAGCAAGGAGTTCATCATCATCACATCTATTAACTTTTGGAGAGTGGTGTCTCCTAGATTGGTTAGGTGTCGCCTGGGACCTCCATCAAGTTGTGGAGTTGAACCAAGAAGTTTGTAAGGGCAAGGAGATCGCCTACTTCATGAAGATCTACCCGAGTGAGGTAAGTCCTTCATGGGCGATGGCCATGGTGGGATAGACAAGGTTGCTTCTTCGTGGACCCTTCGTGGGTGGAGCCCTCCGTGGACTCACACAACCGTTACCCTTCGTGGGTTGAAGTCTCCATCAACGTGGATGTGCAATAGCACCACCTATCGGAACCATGCCAAAAATCTCCGTGTCTCCATTGCGTTTGCACTCTCCAAACCCTTCCCTTTACCTTCATATGCAATGTTTTACTTTCCGCTGCTACACTCTTAGAATTGCATGTGTAGGTTGATTGCTTGACTTGTGCTAATTGTTAAAATCTGCCCACAACTAAAACTGGGAAAAAGTTAGATTTTTATTTGGTTAAGTAGTCTAATCACCCCCTCTAGAACTACTTTCGATCCTACAAGTGAGAACCCTAGACCTCAGACGAGGTGGGGGACAAAGATGACCCTCTCCCCTGGTTTGGGAGTGGGGACGCGCTGGCCGGGCTCTGGGGCCCGGCAGGCGGCATTAGCAGGGATGTACCCCGTCGCGTGAAGCTGAGCGATGGTGGTGTCGGTGACCTTGGAGTCCACCCACCTCTCCTTCACATCCGCATCGGCTATTGATGCAAGTGCGGAAGCTTGGGTGAAGTTCTGGGCTTGAGATTGGACACGAGAAGGTTTGAGGGTTTGGGCGCTAGAGCGAGAGGAGAGCGTGGAGTTTGATTTACCCCCTCTTTGTCCTTTGTAAGACAGTAAAAGGCGAAGCGTCCTTCTTTAGCACCGTAAAAATCGCCACGTTTTGGCTTACCGTGTCGTTATGGTCGCACATGGGAGAAACAATTGATTGATGATATCCCCCAAAATGCGGGACATAATCTTTGTTTTGATACGATGTGCTAGTAAAAGGTTTTCCTCGAACCACGATTCGAACAAGTAATGGTTGATGTATGTCGTGTCTGGGTTGGTGACGCTTCAGTAAAAGGCTGCCATTAACTGACCCCCGAGCTCACCTACACTGCTAGTCTTCGGGACTAAGCAAGCCCTATGTTTTGGGATAAATAATAGTACGCCTTGAGTGGCGCATGGCTGGACTCACTTGAGCCTCTGCCAATGGGGGATGATGATCCATTAAAAGGGCTGACGAAGTGTCATACCTGTCCGGAGATGTGGAACTTGTCTGCTAAGACGAAGACATTATTCGATGAAAATGGACAACCTCGGCTTCGAAGACAAGTTCGGGGGCTACTGACGGTGTCCTGGACTAGGGGTCCTAACCCAGGTGGCCTAGTGTATGGGCCGGACTACCAGCCCGTTGATGAAGCAAGACTTCGAAGACCCTTGACGTGTGGCGACCGAAGACTTGGCGTGTACTTCAAGCATATTTACATTCAGCATGTAAACCCTTAGATGGCAACCGATCATGTGTAACCCTAGATATCCCTGGTACCTATATAAACCAGAAGATTTAGTACGTAGAGGGCATCCTACCTTGAGCGCGACGAAGATCGGTTGGGCAAATATGAACGCCGAGCCGACACAAACCCACGGGAAGCCTGACGGGGAAGTTCACCCTTCTGTTCGAGGGGAGCGAAGCAAGGGGAGCCGCCACACTTCGTTGGATTTAAATGGAAGGAGAGAGCCGCCACGACGAGAAAAAGGTATACGGGAGGCGATACCAAAGGATGGGCACAACATGTGCTTTTAAGCAACCCATGGCAATCGATGTTGCATGTCCCATCGACGTCAGATAGCCATCACAAAGCAAGATTGTACCTGGAAACAGGCGTATCAAATGCACATGCTCGTGCGGGACAAACATCTGGCTGCCAGGCTCACATGAGCGAAACAATGAGCCGAGCTGGACGCCAACGCAACACGGCACCCCGCCAAACCGAGCGCAACCAACCCTGGCAGGAGGTGGGTACTCCACATTCTTTATAGGAGCAATCACCATGTTCTAATACTATGACAAAGAACAGTTTGTTAAGTTTTTTTTAGCAACAATTGTGTTTTTTTTTTGAATAAAGACACCCAAAGGGCATCTTAAATCTGATTATCATCGAGGAAAACAAAGGCCAGTACAAAGGATAGACAACTGAACGTAGAACGACCAGTAAAAAATAAAATTACAATAAAAAGCATACTAGTCTTCTTCTTCCTCTGATTGTACGCTGCCCGCCGGTGATTGAAAATTGCACTGAACCAACAGCAAAGAAAAGCAAAACCTGCAAAAGCCCTCGCCACACAAGGCTTTGAAGACCGCAATAGCCACTCGCCCCTTGAGACGAGATCTAAAAGTCGTTGAAGCAGCATCGGCTGGAGCATCACCCCAAGCAGAACAAGCTTGCAATCCACCACCACCAGATCAGAGGGTTGGAGAAACTGGGTTAAGCCACAGAACAACACAGAAGAAGATGTCGTGGTCGCCACACCAAACGCCAGCCAAAAATACTCCTTGAAAGACACACCAACTGCCAAGATCTGAAGGGAACCAACCGATCTGGGGACACCAACTCTCACAGGCCCTTCGTCGGCGCCGGATCGGACGTCGTCGAGGTAGGGAGAGACCGGAGAGACTTTATTCCAACACGCCATCGTCGCCACCACCTCGTCGATGCCACCGGAGAAACAAAAACCTAAGAAAAATAAAACAAGACGGACGGGTCCCCACTCCTCCTGCCGCCGACGAGGCCGCCGGACGGGAAAGAGGAGGGGGACCGAGGCGGCGGCAGTAGTTGTGCGGCGGCGGCGGCTTAGGGTTAGGAGGCGGCGGCGGCTTAGGGTTAGGAGGCGGCGGCTGGGGAGGGATAGACCACTCGCGTGAGACGGATCTATTTTTTAACGATTGTGTTGTTAAAAAAACGATTGTGTTGTTAAGTTTTTGTTTTTTTGAGACAAGATTGTGAGCGGTGTGAAATGGGCTGGCTGGAGTAGTAGGCGCCAGCCTGGGCTGGGCTTTCTTCTCAGTACGCTCCAAGATGGACAGATGAGAGGGGACATGGCGGAGACAACCAAACTGAAACCCTAGCTGTTTGCTGAGGCCCGCCACGCAACAACACGGCACGATGCGGCGGTGGTGTTGCTCCTCCGCCGGCGGCCTCGCCCGCCGCTTCCTCTCCTCCCCCATCGTCGTCCATGCCCGCCCGCCCGTGCCCTCCCTCCCCTTCCTCCGCGACCACTCCCACACCCACGCGCCTCTCCCCATCATGGGCTCGCTGTTCCACTCGGCGGCAGCTGCTGCGATCGTCCGGCCTCCGGTGATGGCGATGCAGCTGCGCCACTACGCCATCAAGGGCAGGTCCCGCGCGCCGACCACGCCCACCATCTCCAAAGTCAAGAAATACAAGATGAAGGCCCCCTCGTAGGTTTCCAACTCACTCTCCCTCCACCGCTAGTGTATTGCCTGCATTTCTGAATCTCATGGTGGTGTGCGTGTCAGGTCCATGAAGTTCCGCTTCAGAACGATGAAGGACGGCCAGATCCGCAGGTGGAGGGCCGGCAAGCGCCACAACGCACACCAAAAGGTGCGGTGCTCTTCGTCTGCTAGTTGCAGCTCCTTTTCCACAACGCACTCACGTTTTGCTTAAATTGCTCTAGATCCATGTATTTCTAATTGATGACGGTACCAAACTATGTCTTTCAATCTTACAAATGCTAACCTGCTATGGCGCCGCAATCCTTCCCACACATTCGAATTAGTACTGTCGTATAGATGCATCAATATAGTTAAAAAAGGCACGCCTAGGCTCTAGGTGATAGCAAAATGCCTAGCACATAATTGCACTTAAGCGTGTACTTTGGTCACAAAAGCACAAGGCGGTGGCAAAACACACAACTATTTTTAAAAAACTTTTGTGCATCATGTCTCTCAAATCACAAGCATACGACGGATAACAGCTGCTTTTCTTTCAGCAGTTGCTCCTGATCTATCTATACCAAAGTATAGTTGCCACCGAGGGACCATCTTAGTAAATACGGATTAGTATCCTTCCCACACTTTCGAATTACTACTGCTGTATAGATGCACCATGTCTCTCAAATCACAGAATGGAAGCATACGATGGATACTCTGCTCGCCTTTCAACGATTGCTCCGGATCTATCTATACCAAGTGTAGTTGTCACCGAGGTCAAGGGCAAATTAATCTAGTTGATCATCTTAGTAAATAGCAGTAGTTCTTCATTCCTGTATAACTTAGCAACTACAGCATCTGTTAATCTTTCCAGTAAAGTTACTTAAAAGCTACACTTTATCTTATAATATTTCGACATAGTCAATCGTAAAATTCAGCAAACCTTTTTGAAAGGAAAAAAGAATGTCAATAAAATGTGAGATAAGTCTGTTTAACACCCCAAAGTATCAACTTTGGACCATTTCCCTCCCGAAGGGCCTTGTTGTTTAACATGAATTCAAAATGCAGGAACGAGAAAATACAGGAAAAACAAAGAATTGTAAAAAGAGGTTGGAGTGGATGCTAGATTTCCTGTGGAACGTAGTACAAATGATTCCTTAGGAAAAATTCCTATAGGATCCATTCCTACAAATCAAACGACCAACTTAGGAAAAATTCCCAAGGGTTATAATCCTCCAAAAGTCCTATGAATTTCTTTTCTAGCAAAGGAGCCCTAATCTATTTTTTGGTACATCTAGCCCCTTGACCTAATTAAACTGGGTAATTACCCTCCCAACCATGATTTATCAGCTGGTTTAGTGGATTAGGCACCGGTTTGGCAGATTGGACATCGTTTGATCCGGTCAATGAAGTCAGTTGACGCACTGTGTGACCAGTTTGTTTGGGCTGCATCTGACTTGGCCGATGCCGACCAGGGCCGCCTTAGCCTGAAGTACTCCCGCATTAACTCGAGGAGGCACCGACTAGACTTCCACGCGACGGTGTGCCATGCATCCCTGTGTCGGACACTAGGTTGCAATCACCAGTCCTCGAGTGTCGTGCATTTTGTGTGTTTTTGGCTGGCAACTATAATCGATCAGCTTGATCGTTTTGCTAGCTAGCTTCGCCATTGGCGACCATTAGATGTCCTGAACAAGTCAGTCAGCCACTGTGTGCTAGCTGTGTATGTACACATCTCGTCAGCTCTGATTTGTTTTTGTTGCGGGAAGTATCCGGTAAAGCTGTTGCCTTGTGACCATGAGGTCACGGGTTCAAGTCCTGGAAACAGCCTCTTACAGAAATGTAGGGAAAGGCTGCGTACTATAGACCCAAAGTGGTCGGACCCTTCCCCGACCCTGCGCAAGCAGGAGCTACATGCACCGGGCTGCCCTTTTTAAGTATCCGGTGCTATCAGGGCTGTGCCAACATAGGCCGCCACAAAAGACGAGTTAGTCTAGGTTTAATCCGTCCGGCAATGTCCTTGACGCGCAGCCACAGAGTGCCTCCTTGTTGAGGTCAATGCGGAGGTCTTGGAGAGTCTCCCTCGTGACAACTGATAGGGGTCCATTGACGAGGCTGTGCTCGGTGAAGCATGAGATCACCTCCCTCCTGCAGACGTAGGGCTGTGGGAGTGCCAGCGGCGGCATCCGTATCACATCAATTATGGTTTTCAATGATGATGAGCTAAGCCAGTGTCTAATTAAGGTATAATTACCCGGTTTTACTAGGTTTTGGCTGGGGGTGGGGGGTGGGGGGGTGGGGTGGTGGGGGTGGGGGGTAAACATCCTGAAGCTGATAGTTTATGACGTTAAACGGACTTAACTCGATACATGGAGGTTCTGTCGTTGTACATATATTTCCAATTGGATTTCTTCTTTGAATTTGCTTGTGATGTACTTCTGAATTTGCAGTCCAAGGAAGCAAAGAGAAGACTTCGGAAGCCTGCTTTAGTGCATTTAGCTTATGCCAAAGTTATAAAGAAGCTCAACTTCTGCGGCTAGGAAATTGATGGATGGAGGATGGTGATTGGCACATGAATCTGATCAATGAATACTGATTGCCAACTGTTATCTTGTTACATTTGTCCTTTGATGCATTGCCATCAGATTTTTGTGCTTCCATCTCTTCACTGATGCCGATGATTATTTTATTGTACCACCATCCACTTGTTTTCTAAACAATCAGTTGATAAAGGCTCCCCTGTGTTTTGTTATGCACATGGAGAAGATCACCATAGTGATGATAGACAACCTACTGCCAGTAAGGAAACTCTATGTCCCTTATCCTAGCTTCAGATTCAATGAGCTTCACATGTCAATGTTTTGACCTGGAGTTCAATTGTAGAAATTCAGAGGCCGTTGTTCTGTGCTGTGTTTTCTCGAATCACATTGTTCTGTGGTTGTGATTTGGAGATCTTACTGGTGAAACCATCTGTCAAGGTAAACTTTCGGCTGCATGATGAATGTTGTATTTGCTGGTAACTGGGCAACTCTGTGCCATGATACGCTATGGGAGCAGATTTAATCTGAGTACAAATGTGTACCCAAGGATAAAGAGCATCTTTGTTGGCCATATAGAAAGTTCTCTTTTTGGGCTGCAATTGGTCTAGAAAATTATGCATGAAACTAGAATATAATGGCTTGCATTGTCCAGTCTCATCAGAGACTATGGGCAACAGGGCTTGCATTGTGGTAATGAGATTCTTGTTGTCGTCTGAGCTTTTATCTGCGCATTCGGGCCTCAGGTTTTCCTTTCAGCATGTTCCTCCTTCCCTTTTTATCTTTCTTTTTAACCTTTTTTAACAGTGCGGCGTGGCTGGATTTCGCCATCAATCATCATGATGAAAAAGGAGATTGGTGGAACTTGAAGTGATAGATCAAGAGATTCAGAAACAGTTTCCGTGTTAGTAAACTACTACTCCATCCATCCGTCCCAAAATAAGTGTAAATCAGCGACACTAATTTTGGGTCGGAGGGAGTATTAGATAGCTTCAAGAAGCGAGTGAAAACTGCAGGCATTGGTAAGCTATATATTCCTTAAGCTGGGTTCAGTATAATTAACCAAGTTGTCATCGACAAGTACATTCGAATCTGGCCTTGCACGTTCTCTTGTTGCTAACTATAGTGACATGCTCTTTCCTTAAAGTAAACATAAAAAGGCCCCCCATAGAAGCTACTACTGACACAAGTAAAAAGTCTCATCATCAGGACTGTGTAAGCGTCGATTGCTTGCTCGATTTCGTGGCCTTCAGCGGTAGAGGAAGATGATGAATTCTGGATCAGATGTAGTCGCAGAAGCCGGAGCTGAAAGGATCAAACAGCTGGTGCTTGCTGTCATTTTCCTGGATCTTGTCGATGGGCGAGAAGACGTTGAGGGCGTCCATGTCCGCGAACAGGTCCAGGTCGCTCTCTTGCTTCAGCTGATGGTGAGCACGAGCACAGTCGACGTCGACGTTGGTGTTGCTACTATTACGAGCTGCCGCGGCCGCCAATGAAGAGGAAGAGGAGGCGGCGATCTTGGCGGTGGCGGCGGCGGAGGAGGAGGGGCGGGTTGATCCGGCGAGGGCGTTGCGCTGGGTCGGCCACGGGTGGTTGTGGTCGGAGGTGTAGGTGATGACGAGCATGTTGGGGTCGGTGCGGCTGCGCTCCACCTGCTTCCTCGCCGGGCACCCCTTGGAGCTGCTGCAGCGGTAGTAGCCCCTCGGGTACGGCGACCCCTTGATGGGCTTCTGCCCGTACTTCCTCCACGCCCACAGGTCTGACGGCACCACCTCGCCGCTCGTGCTATGCCGCCCGCTCGCTCCCGGCGCCGCCGTCGGTGCCGGAATGCACACCGCCTTCTTTGACTGGCTCTTCCTGCACGCACGCAGCATCGATTATGGCATGTTTTAAGTTAACACGTAGTGCCATCGATCCGCGAGGAAGCTAGATTAGATAGATGAGGATATATTGACCTTGGCTTCATCGCAGCAGGTACACGAGGGTGGTGGACGATCGACATGTGCTGCAGGCGGTCGCCTATCTCCGGCAGTGGCGCGACCACCATGCCACCTCTCTCGATGTCCGGCCGACGAAGCATCCCAGCCAGTGGCTCTGGATGCGGCCGTGTATATGTCGTCGCCGTCGGTGAATGCAGCATGGAGATCACCTGATGATCGGACGAAGGAGGCCTGGTATTGCCGCCCATCATCATGGTCACCATTCCTAGCTGCTCATCACCATGCCCATGGCCGACAACCAGGCCACCTCCTCCGCTTCCTCCTTCCAGCAGCAGCGAGCTGTACTCCTCCTCCTCGTCGGTAGCCGGGGTTGGCAGCTGATGAGGCGGGTGCAGGCTTGCCCTGACGACATCAGAGAGATCTCCTTGTTCGCCCGGCGACAGCCAAAACAGGTCACACATGATCGACCGATGGTGGCAGCCGCGGCCGCCGATGTCGGTGTTGATTCACTGGTGCAGGTTATGATCGATCAGCCCTCAAGCGGAGCGCCGTGACCTACCATGCATGCATATCATCAATATTTACTCCCTCCTAGAGAGGAGTCAGCCGAGCGAGCGCTTGTTGTATATATGTGCATGAGGATAGCCAGCTAGCTACACATGTAAGTGATACAAATGAGTGGAAACTGGAAACTCGGGGCTGACTTTTAACACTAGGAAGGAAAAGCGGCGGCAAAGCAAGACGAAGGTGGTGGTGGTGCTACCATTATACAGGCGAGAAAGGAGACAACTTATATAGATCAAAGAAAATTCACGGTAACTAATTCGCCAGGGGCAGGGAGCATGCATGTAACTATATCTAATCAACTGATCACAATATTTGAACGAACGGGCTACTGCATATGTCTGCTCACTGATAGAGCCAGCCATTCTGGTGGTCTTGTCTTGCACGGTCCAAATCAGCAACCCCCCTATCGACGATCATCCATCGATGGCTACTATCGTTTCAGCGATCGATCCATCCATCTCCTTTTTATTTTCTGTCAAAAAGGACCTCTCGCCGGCCCTCGATTTCAATACCTCCTCTAGCTTTTATCTTTTCTTTCGCCTTTTTTGTATCCCACCGATTCCAGCCACATCTTTAATCATTTCATGGTTTTCGGCGAGCACTAGCAGCTTGTTAAACTGGCCGGCAAGAAGGAGGTAGAAATGGGATGAATCGATCTATCCTGGGCAGCAGCTTTCTGAATTTACCGCGTCGTGCAAGCCCTCCCAGCTAGCACATGGCATATGTGGTATTTTCTCCGACAGGGTTATAAGGGCTAATATATCCTTCAAGATTTATTTTGACCATCAGAATTATACCAATAATATATGATATGTATGCCACAAGAAGAATTGTATTTGAAAGAAGTTTCCAGTGATATACTCCGTAACTTTTATGGCACACACCACATATACTATTATCATTGATGGTCAAAGTAATCTCACAGTACATATTAGGCCTTACAAGCTTGAACAGATGGACTAAGCTCTCTTACAAAAATAATCCAAAATGCATGCCCTCCAAGCCAAATGAACACAAAATGTCAAGCTAGCTAGTGACGATTAGGATTAATTATCATGAATGACGAGGAGTTAATAATTTGGGGATCACAACACTTGAGAGTTTCTGTGAGGATCTCATACCCTCTCCGGAGGGCGATGCTAAGGTAGAGGAAACAGAGTCAGAGGGGTATGTGACTCCTTTTTCATCGGAACGCACGACATGGACTGCTCCCGGTCAAGTTGACACGGTGGAGGTGCACGATAAACCGAAACGATCCTGAAAGAGGAAGGTTTATCCTGTATCAACAGTTCGTCGAAGTGTGAGAATCAAATTCAAGAAAAAATTCCACGATGATAAATGAAAGGACTCTTTTGGAATAGTAGAGGTCTAGCAGACTTGGCTAAAAAAAGCTTCCTTGCGGAAGCATCACTAGAGCACAATCTAGAGTTTATTGCCCTACTAGAAACGGGTAGGGATAACTTCACATCATAATTTCTTGGTACTTTATCTGGTGGTATAGATTTTGCATGGCATTGTCTCCCTACAAGGGGACTATCCGGAGGAATTTTACTTGGGGTTAAGTGTGAAACGTTAGAGGTGACGAACGTTGTCCACAGAGATTATGCCGTGAAGTTTCATGTTAAGTCAAAACTCGACGGGTTTAGGTGGGCCTTGGTGGCTGTATATGGTGCAGCTCAACACGAGTTCAAACCAGATTTTAATATCATAAGGAGAAAAGAAGAAAAGAATAATGAAAACTTCGATGGAAGGTGGTCATTCATGTTTAATAAGATTATTGAGAGCCTTAATCTGAGGGAGATCGAATTATCAGGTAGACAGTTCACTTGGGCGAACGAGTTACCAAATCCCACATATGAAAAGTTAGACAAGGTGCTCGCCGGTGTTGATTGGGAACAAAAAATCCCCCTTCATAAGGAGAAAAGAAGAAAAGAATAATGAAAACTTCGATGGAAGGTGGTCATTCATGTTTAATAAGATTATTGAGAGCCTTAATCTGAGGGAGATCGAATTATCAGGTAGACAGTTCACTTGGGCGAACGAGTTACCAAATCCCACATATGAAAAGTTAGACAAGGTGCTCGCCGGTGTTGATTGGGAACAAAAAATCCCCCTTGTAACAGTGCAGGCGTTACAAAGGGCTATCTCTGATCACACCCCTTTACTGGTCGACTTAGGAGAAGCGACTCATAGGGGTAATAAGAAGACCTTTTGCGAACCAACCTGTGGTTGGATAGTTAGAGGGACTGTGGTATCCCCAGCCCACTAGGGTTCAGATCCTGGTGCTCGCATTTATTTCTGGATTTACTTCAGGATTTCCAGCGATGCGCATTCAGTGGGAGGAGACGTTCTCGTCGATGGCAAGGTGCCTACGGTGACTTTGTAAATTTCAAGATGATAAGCCGACTCAGTCTTTTGGAGGTGCTCATAGGGGTAGGGTGTGCATGTGTGCGTTCATAGGGGCGAGTGTATGCACGTGTATGTGAGCGCTTGCGTCTCTACTGTGTTAAAAAAACAAGAAGACCTTCTGTTTTGAACTAAGTTGGTTTGAGAAAGAGGGATTCCTAGATATGGTGGCTAGGGAATGGGCTAAGGATTGCGGTGGGTACTCGAGTGTCGAAAGGTGGCAAAATAAAATTAAGCATTTGAGACAATTTCTGAGGGGTTGGGCCAGAAATGAAAGCGGGATATATAAGCAAGAAAAAGAAAGACTTATCCGTATGATCGAAGCGTTAGATCTGAAAGAGGAATTGAATGTGTTATGCACGACTGAAGAGGCCACTAAAATTGAGGCCGAGCAGAAACTTCGTGTTGTTCTTAGAGAAAAAGAAATGAAATGGGCACTGAGGGCTAAGTTTCTGAGAGTCATCCAATGGGAAGACGATACTCAGTTCGTCCATATGATTGCGAATGTCAAACATAGAAAAAAGAAAATCATCCAACTCGAACAGAATGAAGGTGCAGTGGTGGGACACGGAAATCTCAAGCTGTACATCTCAAATTACTATAAACAACTTTTAGGTACACCTGAGGACATTTTTGTGTCCCTTAACGAGCTCGCAGTCGGGGATATCCCCCAGCTCAGAAGACGAAAAATGAGATTTTGTCTGTGCCATTTACAGAAAAGGAGGCGTTCAAAGCAGTATCACAGATGAAACATAATAACGCACCTGGAACAGATGGATTCCCAGCAGAATTCTACAAGAAATACTGGGACATCATAAAGGGTGACCTCATTCCGATGTTCCATGAATTCTTCAATGGCCACCTACAACTTTTCCAGCTTAACTTTGGAACAATAATGTTGTTACCAAAGAGGGAGGAGGCAGTGCGTATTGAGCAGTTTAGGCCTATATGTCTTTTAAATGTGAGTTTCAAAATCTTTATGGAAGTAGGCACAAATAGGTAGACATAGATTGCTGATTCGGTGGTACAACCAAGTCTGGCGGCATTCATGCCAGGGAGACATATCCTTGAAGGGGTTGTTGTCTTACACGAAACTCTACATGAAATCCATTCGAAGAAACTAGATGGGGTGATCTTCAAGGTGAATTTTAAGAAAGCGTGTGATAAGGTCAATGGCCCTTCTGAAGGAAATATGCCCTAGAGGCAATAATAAAGTTGTTATTTATATTTCCTTATATCATGAAAAAGGTTTATTATTCATGCTATAATTGTATTAACCAGAAACTTAGTACATGTGTGAATACATAGACAATACATAGTGTCCCTAGTATGCCTCTACTTGACTAGCTCATTAATCAAAGATGGTTATGTTTCCTAACCATAGACACGTGTTGTCATTTGATGAACGGGATCACATCATTAGGAGAATGATGTGATGGACAAGACCCATCCGTTAGCTTAGCATTATGATCGTTTCAGTTTCATTGCTATTGCTTTCTTCATGACTTATACATGTTCCTCAGACTATGAGATTATGCAACTCCCGAATACTGGAGGAACACCTTGTGTGCTATCAAACATCACAACGTAACTGGGTGATTATAAAGATGCTCTACAGGTGTCTCCGAAGGTGTTTGTTGGGTTGGCATAGATCAAGATTAGGATTTGTCACTCCGTGTTTTGGAGAGGTATCTCTGGGCCCTCTCGGTAATGCTCATCACTATAAGCCTTGCAAGCAATGTGACTAATGAGTTAGTTACGAGATGAAGCATTACGAAACGAGTAAAGAGACTTGCGGTAACGAGATTGAACTGGGTATGATGATACTGACAAATGAATCTCGGGCAAGTAACATACTGATGACAAAGGGAACAACATATGTTGTTATGCGGTTTGACCGATAAAGATCTTCGTAGAATATGTAGGAGCCAATATGAGCAACCAGGTTCCGCTATTGGTTATTGATCAAAGATGTGTCTCGATCATGTCTACATAGTTCTCGAACCCGTAGGGTCCGCACGCTTAACATTCGATAACGATTTGTATTATTAGTTATGTGATTTTGATGACCAAAGTTTGTTTAGAGTCCTGGATGAGATCACAGACATGACGAGGAGTCTCGAAATGGTTGAGACATAGAGATTGATATATTGGAAGGTTATGTTCGGACACCGGAAAGGTTTCAGATTGGTTCGGACATTTTTCGGAGTACCAGGAGGTTACCGGAACCCCCTGGGGGAAGTAGTGGGCCTTAATGGGCTTTAGTGGAAAGGAGAGGAGGGCCGCAGGGTGGCCTCACCCCCCCCCCCTTGGCAGGTCCGAATTGGATTAGGGAGGGGGTGGCGCCCTCCTCTTTCCTTCTCCCTCTCCTACTCCTTCCCTCTCTCCCCCTCTTGGAAAGGAAGGGGACTCCAACTAGGATTGGAAATCCTAGTTGGACTCCCCATGGCGCGCACCCCTCCTGGCCGCCGGCCTCCTCCCTCCCTCCTTTATATATGGGGGCAAGGGCACCCCAAAGGCAATTATTCTCTTAGCCGTGTGCTATGCCCCCTCCACAACTTAACACCTCGGTCATATCATCATAGTGCTTACGCGAAGTCCTGTGCCGGTAACATCATCATCATCGTCGCCACGCCGTCGTGCTGACGGAACTCTCCCTCATCCTTAGCTGGATCAAGAGCTTGAGGGACGTCATCATGCTAAACGTGTACTGAGCACGGAGGTAACGTACGTTCGGTACTTAGATCGGTTGGATCGTGAATACGTTCGACTACATCAACCGCGTTACTAAACGCTTCCGCTTTTGGTCTACGAGGGTACATGGACACACTCTCCCGTCTCGTTGTTATGCATCTCCTAGATAGATCTTGCATGATCGTAGGATTTTTTTTTTGAATTACTACGTTCCCCAACAGTGGCATCCGAGCCAGGTCTATTCGTAGATGATATATGCACGAGTAGAACACAAAGAGTTGTGGGCGATAATAGTCATACTGCTTACCACCAACGTATTACTTTGATTCGGCGGTATTGTTGGATGAAGCGGCTCGGACCGACATTACATGACCGCGGTCATGAGACTGGTTCTACCGACGTGCTTTGCACATAGGTGGCTGACAGGTGTCGTATCTCCAACTTTAGTTGAATCGAGTTTTACTATGGTCGGTCCTTGTTGAAGGTTAAAATAGCACACTTGACAAAAAATCGTTGTGGTTTTGATGCGTAGGTAAGAACGGTTCTGCTAGAAGCCCGTAGCAGCCACGTAAAACTTGCAACAACAAAGTAGAGGATGTCTAACATGTTTTTGCAGGGCTTGGTGTGATGTGATATGGTCAAGACATGATGAGATATAAATTGTTGTATGAAAAGATCATGTTTTGTAATAGAATTATCGGCAACTGGCAGGAGCCATGTGGTTGTCGCTTTTATTATATGAAATGCAATCGCCATGTAATTGCTTTACTTTATCACTAAGCGGTAGCGATAGTCGTAGAAGCAATAGTTGGCGAGACGATAACGATGCTATGATGGAGATCAAGGTGTCTAGTCGGTGATGATGTAGATCATGACGATGCTTCGGTGATGGAGATCATGAGCACAAGATGATGATTGATACGTCCATTTTGCATCATGCTTTTATATCAATATTTATTGCATTGTGGGTTGTTATTACATATTATGTCACAATACTTATGCCTTTTCTCTCTTATTTTATAAGCTTTACATGAAGAGGGAGAATGCCGACACCTGGAATTCTAGGATGGAAAAGGAGCAAATATTAGAGACCTATTCTGCACAACTCCAAAAGTCTTGGAACTCCACGAAAGTTAGTTTTGGAATATATTTAAAATATTGGGCGAAGAAAGCACCAGAGTGGGGCCACCCAGCAGCCATCGCGCCCCCTGCCTTGTGGGCCACCTGGTAGGCCCCCGATGCCCATCTTCTGCTATATGGTGTCTTTTGCCCTGGAAAAATCAGAAGGAAGCTTTCGGAATGAAGCATCGCCGTCTCGAGGCGGAACCTAGGCGGAACCAATCTAGGGCTCTGGCGGAGCTGTTCTGCCGAGGAAACATCCCTCCGGGAGGGGGAAATCATCGCCATCGTCATCACCATCGATCCTATCATCAAGAGGGGGTCAATCTCCATCAACATCTTCACCAACACCATCTCCTCCCAAACCCTAGTTCATCTCTTGTATCCGATCTTTGTCCCAAAACCTCAGATTGGTACATGTGGGTTGCTAGCAGTGTTGATTACTCCTTGTAGTTGATGCTAGTTGGTTTATTCGGTGGGAGATCATATGTTCAGATCCTTTATGCATATTAATACCCCTCTGATTATGAACATGAATATGTTTTGTGATTAGTTACGTTTGTTCCTGAGGACATGCGAGAAGTCTTGTTATAAGTAATCATGTGAATTTGGTATTCGTTCGATATTTTGATGAGATGTATGTTGTCTTTCCTCTAGTGGTGTTATGTGAACGTTGACTACATGAAACTTCACCATGATTTGGGCCTAGGGGAAGGCATTGGGAAGTAATAAGTATATGATGGGTTAGTAGAGTGATAGAAGCTTAAACCCTAGTTTATGCGTTGCTTCGTAAGGGGCTGATTTGGATCCATATGTTTCATGCTATGGTTAGGTTTACCTTAATTCTTCTTTTGTAGTTGCGGATGCTTGCGAGGGGGGTTAATCATAAGTGGGATGCTTGTCCAAGTAAAGGCAGTACCCAAGCACCGGTCCACCCACATGTCAAATAATCAAAGTAACGAACGCGAATCATATGAGCATGATGAAAACTAGCTTGACAGAAATTCCCATGTGTCCTCGGGAGCGCTTTGTTTATATAAGAGTTTGTCTAGGCTTGTCCTTTGCTACAAAAAGGATTGGGCCACCTTGCTGCACCTTAGTTACTCTTGTTACTTGTTACCCGTTACGAATTATCTTATCACAAAACTATCTGTTACCAAGAATTGCAGTGCTTGCAGAGAATACCTTACAGAAAACCGCTTGTCATTTCCTTCTGCTCCTCGTTGGGTTCGACACTCTTACTTATAGAAAGGACTACGATAGATCCCCTATACTTGTGGGTCATCAAGACTCTTTCCTGGCGCCGTTGCCGGGGAGTGAAGCGCCTTTGGTAGGTGGAATTTGGTAAGGAAACATTTATATAGTGTGCTGAAATTTACTTTTACTTGTTACTATGGAAAATAATCCTTTGAGGGGCTTGTTCGTGGTATCTTCACCCCAAACAGAAGAGCAAAGAGTTTCTCCTCAACCTACTGAACCTACTGAAAATATTTATTTTGAAATTCCTTCGGGTATGATGGAGAAACTACTAGCTAATCCCTATACAGGGGATGGAACATTACATCCTGATATGCAACTAATCTTGTGGATGAAGTTTGTGGATTATTTAAACTTGCATTTAAGCTTGCAGGTATGCTCGAGGATGTTGTCAAGAAGAAGGTCTTCCCTTTATCTTTGAAGGGAAAGGCATTGACATGGTTTAGGCTATGTGATGATATTGGATCATGGAACTACAACCGATTGTAATTGGAAGTTCATCAGAAGTTTTATCCTATGCATCTGGTTCATCGTGATCATAATTATATATATAGATATATATATAATTTTTGGCCTCGCGAAGGAGAAAGTATCGCTCAAGCTTGGGGGAGGCTTAAGTCAATGCTATATTCATGCCCCAATCATAAGCTCTCAAGAGAAATTATTATTCAAAAAATTTATGCTCGGCTTCTCTCAATAATCGCTCCATGCTCGATACTTCTTGTACTGGTTCTTTTATGATGAAGACTATTGAATTCAGATGGGATTTATTAGAAAGAATTAAACGCAACTCTGAAGATTGGGAGCTCGACGAAGGTAAGAAGTCAGGTATAACACCTAAGTTTGATTGTGTTAAATCTTTTATCGATACCGATGCTTTCCATGAATTTAGCACTAAATATGGATTTGACTCTGAGATAGTAGCTTCTTTCTATGAATCATTTGCTACTCATGTTGATCTCCCTAAGGAGAAGTGGTTTAAATATCATTCTCCCATTGAAGTAAAAGCAGTGGAACCTATTAAAGTTGAAGAAAATACTATTACTTGTAATGTTTATCCTGTTGTTCCTACTGCTTATATTGAGAAACCACCTTTCCCTGTGAGAATAAAGGATCATGTTAAAGCTTCAAATTTGGTTCGTAAGAGTAATGCTAGAACACCTACACCCCCTGAGCAAATTAAAGTTGAACCTAGTATTGTTATGGTTAAAGATATCTTGGTCGATAATATTGATGGGCATGTTATTTACTTCTCTGATGAAGCTGCTAGAATTGCTAGACCCGATACTAAAAATAAACATAGGCCTGTTGTTGGCATGCCTGTTGTTTCTGTTAAAATAGGAGATCATTGTTATCATGGTTTATGTGATATGAGTGCTAGTGAGAGTACAATACCTCATTACTTATACAAAGAAATTATGCATGATATTGCACCTACTAAGATAGAAGATATTGATGTTACTATTAAGCTTGCCAATAGAGATACTATTTCACCAATTGGGATTGTTAGAGATGTTGAAGTCTTGTGTGGGAAAATTAAACATCCTACTGATTTTCTTGTTCTTGGTTCCCCATAAGATGTCTTTTGTCCCATTATATTTGGTAGACCCTTCTTGAATACTGTTAATGCTAAGATAGACTGTGAAAATGATATTATTACTATTGGTTTAGGAGATATGTCTCATGATTTTAACTTTGCTAAATTTCGTAGACAACCCCATGATAAAGAATTTCCTAGTAAATATGAAATTATTGGTCTTGCTTCTATTGCCGTGCCTCCTAATGATCCTTTAGAACAATATTTGCTCGACCATGAAAATGATATGTTTATGAATGAAAGAAGGGAAATAGATGAAGTATTCTTTAAACAGGGACCTATTTTGAAACACAACTTGCTTGTTGAAATCCTTGGGGATCCCCCTCCACCCAAGGGTGATCCCGTGTTTGAGCTTAAACAATTACCTGATACTTTGAAATATTCTTATCTTGATGAAAAGAAAATATATCCTGTTATTATTAGCGCTAACCTTTCAGAGCATGAAGAAGAGAAATTATTGAAAACTCTGAAGAAGCATCGTGCTGCTATTGGATATACTCTTGATGATCTTAAGGGCATTAGTCCCACTCTATGCCAACACAAAATAAAACTGGAAAAAGATGCTAAGCTAGTTGTCGATCATCAATGATGGTTGAATCCTAAGATGGAAGAAGTGGTAAGAAATGAAATACTAAAGCTTCTAGAGGCAGGTATAATTTATCCTCTTGCTGATAGTCAGTGGGTAAGTCCTGTCCATTGTGTCCCTAAGAAGGGAGGTATTACTATTGTTCCTAATGATAAGGATGAATTGATCCCACAAAGAATTGTTACATGTTATAGAATGGTAATCAATTTCCGCAAATTAAATAAAGCTACTAGAAAAGATCATTACCCTCTACCTTTTATTGATCAAATGCTAGAAAGACTATCCAAACATACACATTTTTGCTTTCTAGATGGTTATTCTGGTTTCTCTCAAATACCTGTGTCAAAAGAGGATCATGAAAAGACCACTTTTACTTGCCCTTTTGGTACCTTTGCTTATAGACGTATGCCTTTTGGTTTATGTAATGCCCCTGCTACCTTTCAAATATGTATG
Organism: Triticum dicoccoides; assembly: GCF_002162155.2. Taxonomy (NCBI): domain Eukaryota; kingdom Viridiplantae; phylum Streptophyta; class Magnoliopsida; order Poales; family Poaceae; genus Triticum; species Triticum dicoccoides. Next base: position 404,749,271 of record NC_041381.1, on the reverse strand, counting down.
ACTGCTATATTCTCTGACTTTTGTGAAAAGATTGTTGAGGTTTTCATGGATGATTTCTCCGTGTATGGAACTCCTTTTGATTATTGCTTAAGCAACCTTGATCGAGTCTTGCAGAGATGTGAAGAAACTAATCTTGTCTTGAATTGGGAGAAGTGCCACTTTATGGTTAATGAAGGTATTGGCCTGGGCCATAAAATTTCTGAAAGAGGTATCGAAGTTGATAAAGCTAAAGTTGATGCTATTGAAAAGATGTCGTGTCCTAAGGACATCAAAGGTATAAGAAGTTTCCTTGGTCATGCCGGTTTTTATAGGAGGTTCATTTGAGACTTCTAATAAATTTCTAGACCTCAGACTAATCTCTTAAAAAATATGTTCCTTTTGTCTTTGATGATGATTGTATAGAAGCATTTGAAATACTTAAGAAAGCCTTGATTTCTGCACCTATTGTTTAGCCACCTGATTGGGATTTACCCTTTGAAATTATGTGTGATGCTAGTGATTATGCTGTAGGTGATGTTCTATGGCAAAGAGTTGATAAGAAATTGAATGTTATCCAATATGCTAGTAAAACTCTAGACAGTGCCCAGAGAAATTATGCTACTACTGAAAAAGAATTTTTAGCAGTTGTGTTCGCTTGTGATAAGTTCAGACCTTATATCGTTGATTCCAAAGTAACTGTTCACACTGATCATGCTGCTATTAAATATCTTATGGAAAAGAAAGATGCTAAACCTAGACTTATTAGATGGGTTCTCTTGCTACAAGAATTTGATTTGCATATTATTGATAGAAAGGGAACTGGGAACCCCGTTGCAGACAACTTGTCTAGGTTAGAAAATGTTCTTGATGACCCACTACCTATTGATGATAGCTTTCCTGATGAACAATTAGCTATCATAAATGCTACTCGCACTGCTCCATAGTATGCTGATTATGCTAACTACATTGTTGCTAAATTTTTATATCACCTAGTTTCACATACCAGCAAAAGAAAATGTTTTTCTATGATTTAAGAAATTACTTTTGGGATGACCCACACCTTTATAAAGAATGAGTAGATGGTGTTATTAGACATTGTGTACCTGAGCATGAACAGGAACAAATCCTACGCAAGTGTCACTCTGAGGCTTATGGAGGACACCACACTGGAGATAGAACTGCACATAAGGTATTGCAATCCGGTTTTTATTGGCCTACTCTTTTCAAAGACGCCCATAAGTTTGTATTATCTTGTGATGAATGTCAAAGAATTGGTAATATTAGTAGACGTCAAGAAATGCCTATGAATTATTCACTTGTTATTGAACCATTTGATGTTTGGGGCTTTGATTATATGGGACCTTTTCCTTCCTCTAATGGACATACACATATTTTAGTTGCTGTTGATTATGTCACTAAGTGGGTAGAAGCTATTCCAACTAGTAGTGCTGATCATAACACTTCCGATAAAATGCTTAAAGAAGTTCTTTTTCCGAGGTTTGGAGTCCCTAGATATTTAATGGCTGATGGTGGTTCACATTTTATTCATGGGGCTTTTTGTAGAATGCTTGCTAAGTATGATGTTAATCATAGAATTGCATCTCCATACCACCCATAGTCCAGTGGTCAAGTAGATTGAGTAATAGAGAGATTAAATTGATCTTGCAAAAGACTGTTAATAGATCTAGAAAGAATTGGTCCAATGTAACATCCCAATTTTCAATTTGGGTGTTATACATAGATCATCATATGCATATCATATTTTATTCTTGCATTTTGTTGAGATCCTAGAAATCTTAAGCAACTCAAGGACCCAAGGAGAGAGTTGGAGGTTTCACAAATTTCATATTTGAATTTATTTCAAATTTGAAGAAAGGATCAAATTGATTTTATTATTTTCTCTCCAATTATTTCCTTTATTAAAAATACATGAGAGAAGATAATATGACTTCTTCAAATTAAGAGAAATAGTGGAGACAGAATTTTAAAATCAAATTATGATTTTATTTGTATGTTATTTGCTATTTTATTTGAATTAGAAAAATAAGAATTTTTGATAATTGCATTTTTAGGCCAAAAAATGTTCACTTTGTTCTAAATATTTTATTTAGATGGTGAAAATTGTTTTTAGTATTTTTTGATTTTTTCTAATATTTTATTAGGATTTTTTTTCTTTCGGGCAAAATTGTTTAAAAAAAAGAAAAAAAATCTCTCTTCGTCGCCCGAATCGGCCGAAGGCCCAGCCGAGCCAGGCCGGCCCAGCCGCCGCCGACATCGCCGCGCGCCGCCGTGCCCGAGCCAGAGTCCGGCTCCGACTCCGCATCGCCGCCGCCTCGCCCCCTACCTTTATAAGCCGACGCCGGGGCCCCCTGGACCCCAAGTCGCCGTTGCCGCCGTCCTCAGCCCGCAACCCCTCCACCGCTGAGTCGCGTCGCCGCCGTTGCCGCTCACCTATGCCGCTTGCTGCTGCTACTGCTGCTGTTGCCGCCGCCTACGCTGTCGCCGCCACTGCCGCCACCGGATTTCCGCCGCCGCCATTGACCCCGTCGCCGCCATTGACCGGTAAAGACCGACCCCGGTTTTTTTTCGGTTTATTCGGTTCGGTAGATCTAAATCGGGTTTTTTAGGTATTCGCCGGTTAAGTTCATATAGCGAACGTTCGCGCTGTAGGATTTTTCTTTTTAGTTTATTTTCGGCCAGGGACCTATCCGTGAATAGTTTTATCACGATTTAGCCCCTGAACTTTAAACTAGCATAAGTTTTTACTCGTTTATCCAAATTAGATGAAACTAGCGCCTAAATCTTCGTATCGTTCTGTTCTTTCCAGTTAACCAACTTGAACATGATTTTGGTATTGTAAAATTTGAGTTTAGTGCAGATTAGTAAACGATCTTGTTTCATTCGTATTTTGAGTTTCGTTGCTCCGTTTGAGTTTAATCTTTTTGCTAATCGTAGCTAATCACATGTACCTACTGTTAAGGTCTAATTCACATGATAATATTGCTTTTAGGTTTAAATTGTGTTAGTTTAAACCGTTTGCTTGTTTCGTGTTTGATTTGGATCTTTTCTCTGTTTTTTCCGTGTTTCGTTTGAGTGATTGCTTATGTATGCTATTGCTTGTCTACGCTAGATTACCTGGAGTGCGAAGCTTGTTACTACGAATCTCTAGAGTTTGCAGATCATTAGCAAGGCAAGTTACACTTTGATCATACTCTTTTATACCAAGTTTTTACTATGCATTAGTTCCGCCCTCAAATAATTGCATGAGTAGGATTGGGAGCATGTGGTTTTGGTTGTAGTACTTGAAGTAGGAACCTAATACCTTTTGATCACCCCGGGAATATACATTATGCTTATTATTGCTTAGCCATGCTCGTAGACGGGGATTGGATCGTGTTTCACACATGGAAGTTGAGAGTTATTTAATCATGGATAACATTAATGTGGCAACTTTAATATACATCTGGGTGGATTGGTTGAGGCACCTGGGGAACCCAGTGTTGCTTGTTTTTGGAAATCCCAGAGTACCCATGTGATTATCCTACGGAATGCCACCCAGTTTCAAAGGGATCATAAGATTATTCATGCTATAAACTTCCGTGTGCAGCCACAAACCATTATGGGCTCTGGCATACTTGAGTAAGTTGTGTGAGCTCTTGAAGAGGTGGACTAGCAGATGTAGGGGAAAGTAGGTGTACCGATCCACTCGGAGTAGAGAGTTAATACTTCAGAAAGGCTATGTCTCGATCATCCGATCATGGATGCAGTCGAGTCTTGTGGGGAAAAGTGTGCAAACCTCTGCAGAGTGTATAGACTAATCATGGTTAGCCATGTCCCCAGTTATGGACATCTTGAGTATCTAGTACTTGAATCTATTGATGTGATATCATCATGTTACTTTAATTAACTTGATTTGGGATTAATGATGATATTTTTAATTGGGATTTGAGTTGGGGTTACCTTATCAAATAATGGGCAACTTGGGAGTAGTTAAATAAATTTATTCCTTTGTTGTAGGGAAAAACTAGCTTTATGCAAAATCATAAACTTACAGCCTCCACCAGCCAAATATTGCATGTAGATATAGTTCTTGCATTTCATTGCTTTACAGTGTAACTCTTCCAACATATTGAATGTGCTGACCTACATGGATGCAACGTCTCATGTTGCAGACTACTCAGAAGATGAATAAGGTGCGATAGGTCGTTGTTTTGCACTCAGCTATGCCATTGGAGTTGATGGACTCATTGACCTTCGAAGCTTCCGCAGTTATTTAGTTTAGATGGCCTTCAACCATGATATTCTGTGTATCATACTCTAGATGAGGACTCGATGTAATAAGTGTGTGATTGAAACTCTGTTATAATTCCTCGAGTATTGTGCGTGTCAGCATTACCGATTCAGGGATGACACTGATGCACAGAGACTTGACCGTTTAATGTCTGGTCGCTACAAGATGGTATTAGAGCACACGCTGACTGTAGGACATGACCACTAGAATGAGCCACGAGATTTCTCTTCTCTGCTCATTTCTAATTCTCCTCTCTTTCCACTCTATAGATGGCGGATCCCAGGAACAAGTTCACTCAACCGGATGACGACATCCCTTTTGGATGCCACTTGAAGGAAGACACTAAGTATTTGAAAATCAAACTACCAAGCTTCACGAGGACTTTCTCTACATCTGTACCGGAAGAGGAGCGATGGAAGATCAAAATCTAGGTACCTGGGAGGACATTTGAGCCAACAATGAAGCCTATTAATTTCTACCTGGATGCACCAAGATGGAGTATAAGAAAGAGCATGGCCGCACATATCACCTTTGGATGAATGTGAGGTGTATCACAAGGAGCTGGAGAATACCATTTACCAGATATGTGGCCGCCGAGATGACAAATGGGAGATGATTCGTACCAGGAGGGATGGATCAATTGCAGCCTACATTCAAGAGATGGGAGATCATATTCGTCTACAGGAGAATCAACAAATTATCCACATGAAGAAGATCACGAAACTGATTAAGAGAAACAACGAGCTAGAAGAGGAACTCAAGTCTACACGCGATGGATATGAGGAAGAGATTGTCGTACTACAGGAGAAGCATGAATACCTGAAGAAGAAGATGGGAATATCATTGGAGAATATCAAGCGAGCAACGGAGATCCATTCATAGGACTACATCATCCTGGATGACACCGACACAGATAGTGATGCAAATGGTGACATCGATGATGACTACGTTGACGAAGCTGGAGCAGATATCATGGAGTCTTCCTCTGAAGAAAGTTTCTAGATGACCACCATTGTAACTACTAGTATTTTTTCCTCCAAGAAGTTAGCAACAATCGAGTTTGTAATCATAGGTTAGACCGATTTGTGTGATCTTGTGTGCTATTGAATGAAGTGAATTTGATTGTGTTTGTCTCATGAGCATTATGGGTAGTGAATCTCTCTTAGACCTCATTCTATTCCGTTTTCTCACCCCTTCTAACCCATCAGATGCCTCCGAGACGTGACAATGGATTTTCCTTCCCACGGAGCTCACTCAGTTCATCCAGTAGCAGAATGCCTTGATGCAGATATTAGTTCAGAACCAGAACCAAGGCAACAAAAACAAAAACAACAACAACAACAACAACAACAACAACCCACCACCACCACCCCCTGTTGATTACCTAGCCCGTTTTCTAAGGTTGAATCTGCTGGTGTTCTCTAGCAGCACCAAGCCGATTGTTGCAGATGATTGGCTTCACAAGATTGGAAGAGAGCAGACCACTCCAGGATGCATAGATGCGGAGAGAGTGCATTTTGCCGCACACCAGCTTGATGGACCCGCATCATCTTGATGGGAGAATTTCATCGCCACTTAGCCCATTGACACTGTTACATGGGATCAGTTTCAGCAGGCTTTTCGCACTTCCCATGTTTCAGCAGGAGCTTTGAGCATGAAGAAGCGCGAGTTTCGCAACTTGCGCCAAGGAGGACGTACAGTGGGCCAGTATGTAGATGAGTTTAGCAAGTTAGCACGATATGCCCCTGATGACATAGCTACACATGCCGCTAAACAGGAGAAGTTTTAGGAGGGACTGAATGATGAGATGAGCATGCAGTTGATGGTGGCAACATTCAACAACTACCAGGAGTTGGTAGACAGGGCTCTCATGATTGAAGGCAAGCAGCAACAGATTGATAATCGCAAGAGCAAGTATGGACATGGGAGGTACACTTCAGGAGCTCAGCAAAAGCCCCATTATTCCCCGTACTCTGGAGGACATAACCACAACCATGGAGGCCATAACCATGGAGGACATACACACAATGGAGCAAGTTCGCATAACCATAGTGGCCCTAGAATGGCAATGGGAATGGAGGAAGCAGCAGCCAGAACCGTTCCAACCCTTCAACACCAGCCAAGAGGGATCTGAGCCACATTACCTGTTTCAAGTGCGAGAAGACCGGACATTATGCCACTGAATGTCCTGAAGCGAAGAATGGAAATGGCAATGGAGGTTGTGCCAAGAAGCCCAACCCCTTCACCAAAGGACAGGTGAACCACGTCAGCGTGGAGGAGATTGAGGATCAACCCGACGCAGTTGTCGGTAAGTTTTTGATTAATGCATTTACCGCACTTGTTCTTTTTGATACTGGTGCATCACATTCATACATATCAAGGGGATTTGTGGATAAGTATAACCTGCCAACCGTAGCCCTTAAGTCACCTATATTAGTAAGTTCCCCAGGAGCGGAGTATATGGCTAGTAGGGGATGCTATCAGTTGCCACTAACCATAGGTAGACATGTTTTCCCCATCGACCTAATTGTTCTGTAGTCCCAAGGATTGGATGTGATACTGGGAATGGATTGGCTATCCAAGTTTGAAGGGAACATCGACTGCGCTAGTAAATCGATTTTTCTCACCACCCTAGAAGGAAAAAGGATCAAGTATGTATCCCGGCATGCACCGAGGAGGACTCAAGTAAATTACTTCTCAAGAGTTGTACAGGAGGTAGTACCAGTGGTGAAGGATTACCCCGACGTATTTCCGAAGGAGTTACCAGGCATGCCACCAGATAGAGACATTGAGTTTTTGATTGAGCTTTTGCCAGGCACCGGGCCAATATCAAAGAGACTGTATCGGATGCCCGCACAAGATCTGGAGGAAATTAAGAAACAGATAAAGGAGTTACTGGAGAAAGGTTACATTCGACCAAGTTCATCACCTTGGGGAGCCCTAGTGCTTCTAGTGGAGAAGAAGGATGAATCTTTAAGGATGGTTGTTGATTATCGTGCGTTGAATTAGGAGACTATCAAGAACAAATACCCTCTACCGATGATCAATGATTTGTTTGACCAGTTGCAAGGAGCTAAAGTTTTCTCTAAGATTGATCTTCGATCAGGTTATCACCAGTTGAAGATCCGAGAGCAGGATATACCAAAGAGAACTTTTACCACAAGGTACGGGCTATATGAGTATTACCGTTATGTCATTCGGTCTGACTAACGCGCCTGCCCATTTCATGACCATGATGAACAAAGTTTTTATGGAGTTTCTCGTTAAGTTCGTCGTGGGGTTCATTGATGATATATTGGTCTACTCAAAGAACGAAGAGGAGCATAAGGAGCATTTGTGTTTGGTTCTCGAGAAGCTCAGAGAACATCAGTTGTACGCCAAGTTCAGCAAATGTGAGTTTTGGCTAAAGGAAGTTGGATTTCTTGGACATGTTATATCCGGAAAAGGCATAGCAGTAGACCCTACCAAGGTTACTTCTGTTACTAAATAAGTGGCACCCACATCAGTTGGAGATATCAGGAGTTTTCTTGGACTAGCAGGTTATTATCGGAGGTTCATTGAGAATTTCTCCAGGATTGCGAAGCCCATGACAGAGTTATTGAAGAAGGACACCAAGTTTAAATGGACTGAGGAATGTGAAGCTAGTTTTCAGGAGTTGAAGAAATGTTTGGTTACAACCCCAGTGTTGATTCTCCCAGACCAATGTAAGGATTACCAAGTATATTGCAACGCTTCACGATGAGGACTTGGAGCTATACTTATGCAGGAATGGAGAGTTGTTTCATATGCCTCACGACAGCTTAAATCTCATGAGCTGAATTATGCTACGCATGACTTGGAGTTAGCAGCCGTAGTGCATGCGCTGAAAACATGGAGACATTTTCTCATCGGAAACCATTGTGAGATATACACGGATCATAAGAGTTTGAAATAGATCTTCACGCAGAAGGAATTGAACCTCGGGCAAAGTAGATGGTTGGAGCTTATCAAGGATTATGATATGAAATTGCACTATCATCCCGGAAATGCCAATGTCGTAGCAGATGCGTTGAGCCGCAAGAGTTATGTTAACACGCTCATAACCGGAGGATTACCTAAGGAGCTAGCAAATGATCTTCGAGAGTTAGGCTTGGAGATAGTTCCGAGAGGTTATGCTATAGCATTGGAAATTCAGTCTACTCTTTTGAGTAAGATCAGGGAAGCCTAGAAGACTGACAAGGAGATTGCCGAGATAAAGGAAAGGATGAGTTTAGGAAAGGCGAAAGGATTTCATGAGGATGAGCACGACACTTTATGGTTTGAGGATTGCATATATGCGCCTAATGACCCCGGGATTAGGAAGTTGATTCTGCAAGAGGCCCATGATTCGCTGTACTCAATTCACCCAGGAAACACTAAGATGTATCTAGATTTGAAGGAAAGTTTCTTGTGGACAGGAATGAAGAAGGATATTGCTGAGTATGTAGCAGTATGTGATGTATGTCAGAGAGTTAAGGCAGAGCATCAAAAGCCAGCTGGATTGCTACAACCATTGCCGATACCCAAATGGAAGTGGGATAAGCTTGGCATGGATTTTATCACTGGATTACCCAAGACTCGTTCAGGCTATGACTCTATCTGGGTTGTAGTCGATCGTTTGACGAAAGTAGCTCATTTAATCCTGGTGAAGACCACCTACACGAGTGCTAAGTTAGCAAAGATATACATGACTAGGATCATATGTCTACATGGAGTTCCGAGGACCATTATATCAGATAGAGGAACCCAGTTTACTTCAAAGTTTTGGAATCGGTTGCATGAAACTTTGGGTACCAAGCCAGAGTTCAGTACAACCTTTCATCCACAGACAGATGGACAAACCGAGAGAGTTAATCAGATTCTGGAGGACATGTTGAGAGCTTGTGAGCTAGATTATGGATCTAGTTGGGATGACAATTTGCCATATACAGAGTTCTCTTATAACAACAGTTATCAAGCTAGTTTGAAGATGGCCCCTTTCGAAGCTTTGTATGGAAGGAAGTGCAAGACACTGTTATCGTGGGATGAAGTTGGAGATCGACAGTTATTCAGACCAGATTTAATCAAATACTCTGAAGAGAAGGTTAAGTTGATTCACGACAGACTCGAGGTAGCCCAGTCCAGGAAGAAGAGTTATGCGGATACAAAACGTAAGGGGTAGCTTACGAAGTCGGAGACAGAGCATATCTTCGTGTGTCTCCACTTCGAGGAGTTAAGCGTTTTGGAGTCAAGGGAAAGCTAGCACCACGTTTTGTGGGACCATACAGATTTTTGGAATGCATGGGAGAAGTTGCTTACAAGATGGAATTGCCAGAAGGATTGTAAGGAGTTCATGATGTGTTTCACGTTTCCCAGTTGAAGAAGTGCCACACAGAGATGGCCGATATCCCTCTGAGAGATACAGTGCCACTGGAAGCAATTCAGTTAGACAGTGATTTGACTAATGAGGAGAATTCAGTCAAGATTCTTGAGTTTTCCAGCCGAGTTACTCGCAGCAAGGTTATCAAGTTTTGCAAAGTTCAGTGGAGCCACCATACCGAGGAGGAAGCCACTTGGGAGCGAGAAGAAGATCTCTGTAGAGACCACCCAAACCTTTTTGCTGACCAACCCGAATCTCGAGGGCGAGATTCATCTTAAGGGGGGGGGGTAGGTTTGTAACATCCCAATTTTCAATTTGGATGTTATACATAGATCATCATATGCATATCATATTTTATTCTTGCATTTTGTTGAGATCCTAGAAATCTTAAGCAAATCAAGGACCCAAGGGGAGAGTTGGAGGTTTCACAAATTTCATATTTGAATTTATTTCAAATTTGAAGAAAGGATCAAATTGATTTTATTATTTTCTCTCCAATTATTTCCTTTATTAAAAATATATGAGAGAAGATAATATGGCTTCTTCAAATTAAGAGAAATAGTGGAGAAAGAATTTTAAAATCAAATTATGATTTTATTTGTATGTTATTTGCTATTTTATTTGAATTAGAAAAAAAGCATTTTTGAAAATTGCATTTTTAGGCCAAAAAATGTTCACTTTGTTCTAAATATTTTATTTAGACGGTGAAAATTGTTTTTGGTATTTTTAGAATTTTTTATATTTTATTAGGATTTTTTCTTTCGGGGGAAATTGTTTTTAAAAAAATCGCTCTTCGTCGCCCGACTCGGCCGAAGGCCCAGCCGCCGCCGACATTGCTGCGCGCCGCCGTACCCGTGCCGAAGTCCGGCTCCGACTCCGCATCGCCGGTGCCTTGCCCCTTCCCCAAGCCGCCTTGCCCCCCCACCTTTATAAGCCGATGTTGGGGCCCCCTGGACCCCAAATCGTCGTCGCCGCCGCCCTCAGCCCACAGCCGCGCCGCCGCTCACCCGAGCCATGTGGTGCTGCTGCTGCTACCGCCGCCGCCTACACCGTCGCCGCCGCCGCCGCATTCGTATTTCCGTCGCCGCCGTTGACCCTGTCATCGCCGCTGGCCGGTAAAGACCTACCTCGTTTTCTTCTGTTTATTCGGTTCGGTAGATCTAAATCATTTTGTTTAGGTTTTCTTATTTAACGGACGTCCGTTCGTTCATTAATTTCAACGAACGCTTTTCGTCGGTTAAGTTTAGATAGCAAAAGTTCGCGCCGTAGGATTTTTCTTTTTAGTTTATTTTCGGCCAGGGACCTATTCATGAATAGTTTTATCGCGATTTAGCCCCTGATCTTTAAACTAGCATAACTTTTTACTCGTTTATCCAAATTAGATAGAACCAACGCCTAAATCTTTGTATCATTCTGTTCTTTCCAGTTAACCAACTTGAACATAATTTTGGTACTGTAAAATTTGAGTTTAGTCCATATTAGTAAACGATCTTGTTTCATTCGTATTTTAAGTTTCATTGCTCCGTTTGAGTTGAATCTTTTTGCTAATCGTAGCTAATCATATGTACCTACTGTTAAGATCTAATTCACATGATAATATTGCTGTTAGGTTTAATGTTTGTTAGTTTAAACTGTTTGCTTGTTTCGTGTTTGATTTGGATCTTTTCTCGGTTTTTTCCCGTGTTTCGTTTGAGTGATTGCTTATGTATGCTATTGTTTGTCTACGCTAGATTACTCGGAGTGTGAAGCTTGTTACTACGAATATCTAGAGTTTGCAGATCGTCAGCAAGGCAAGTTACACTTTGATCGTACTCTTTTATACCCAGTTTTTACTATGCATTAGTTCTGCCCTCAAATAATTGCATGAGTAGGATTTGGAGCATGTGGTTTTGGTTATAATATTTGAGGTAGGAACCTAATACCTTTTGATTACGCCGGGAATATATGTTATGCTTATTATTGTTGGGGAACGAAGTAATTTCCAAAATTTTCCTACGCACACGCAAGATCATGTGATGCATAGCAACGAGGGGAGAGTGTTGTCTACGTACCCAACGCAAACCGACTGCGGAAGCGATGACATGACGTAGAGGAAGTAGTCGTACGTCTTCACGATCCAACCGATCAAGCACCGAAACTACGGCACCTCCGAGTTCGAGCACACGTTCAGCTCGATGACGATCCCCGGACTCCGATCCAGCAAAGTGTCGGGGAAGAGTTCCGTCAGCACGACGGCGTGGTGACGATCTTGATGAACTACAGCAGCAGGGCTTCGCCTAAACTCCGCTACAGTATTATCGAGGTATATGGTGGCAGGGGGCACCGCACACGGCTAAGGAATAGATCACGTGGATCAACTTGTTGTGTGTTTGGTGCTAGCCCTGCCCCTCTATTTATATGTTGAGCCCCGGGGTCGAAACTTGGAGCAAAAGCCTCCTCAAAGTCGGTTTTTCCCAAAAGGCAAGAGTCCCACTCGGACTCCAGGACCAAACGCCACAATCCTTGGCGTCTGGCCCAGGGCCAGACGCCAGGGTCTCCGGCGTTTGGCCCCCTGGCCTCCGCAAAACTCCTTTTTGCACCGATCTAAAGCCTCATGGGCTTGACCCCTTGGCCTAACCATATCATCCAATATATGAATCTTTACGTCTCGACCATTTCGAGACTCCTCGTCATGTCCCTGATCTCATCCGGGACTCCGAACTCCTTCGGTTCATCAAAACATGTAAACTCATAATATAACTATCATCGTAACCTTAAGCGTGCGGACCCTACGGGTTCGAGAACAATGTAGACATGACCGAGACACGTCTCCGGTCAATAACCAATAGCGGGACCTGGATGCCCATATTGGCTCCTACATATTCTACGAAGATCTTTATCGGTCAGACCGCATAACAACATACGCTGTTCCCTTTGTCATCGGTATGTTACTTGCCCGAGATTCGATCATCGGTATCCAATACCTAGTTCAATATCGTTACTGGCAAGTCTCTTTACTCGTTCCGTAATACATCATCTCACAACTAACATATTAGTTGCAGTGCTTGCAAGGCTTATGTGATGTGCATTACCGAGAGGGCCCAGAGATACCTCTCCGACAATCGGAGTGACAAATCCTAATCTCGAAATACGCCAACCCAACATCTACTTTTGGAGACACCTGTAATGCTCCTTTATAATCACCCAGTTACGTTGTGACGTTTGGTAGCACCCAAAGTGTTCCTCCGGCAAACGGGAGTTGCATAATCTCATAGTCATAGGAACATGTATAAGTCATGAAGAAAGCAATAGCAACATACTAAACGATCGTGTGCTAAGCTAATGGAATGGGTCATGTCAATCAGATCATTCAACTAATGATGTGACCTCGTTAATCAAATAACAACTCATTGTTCATGGTTAGGAAACATAACCATCTTTGATTAACGAGCTAGTCAAGTAGAGGCATACTAGTGACACTCTGTTTGTCTATGTATTCACACATGTATTATGTTTCCGGTTAATACAATTCTAGCATGAATAATAAACATTTATCATGATATAAGGAAATAAATAATAACTTTATTATTGCCTCTAGGGCATATTTCCTTCAGTCTCCCACTTGCACTAGAGTCAATAATCTAGTGCACATCGCCATGTGATTTAACACCAATATTCATATCTGTATATGATTAACACCCATAGTTCACATCGTCATGTGACCAACACCCAAAGGGTTTACTAGAGTCAATAATCTAGTTCACATCGCTTATGTGATTAACACCCAAAGAGTACTAAGGTGTGATCATGTTTTGCTCGTGAGAGAAGCTTAGTCAACGGGTCTGTCATATTCAGAGCCATATGTATTTTGCAAATATTCTATGTCTACAATGCTCTGTACGGAGCTACTCTAGCTAATTGCTCCCACTTTCAATATGTATCCAGATTGAGACTTAGAGTCATCTGGATTGGTGTAAAATCTTGCATCGTTGTAACTTTAACGACGGGCTTTTTTATCACCTCCATAATCGAGAAAAATCTCCTTAGTCCTCACTAAGGATATTCTTGACCCATGTCCAGTGATCTACTTATTAGATCAAAATTGTACTCCTTTGCCAAACACAGATCAAGGTATACAATAGGTCTGGTTCACAGCATAACATACTTTATAGAACCTATGACTGAGGCATAGGGAATGACTTTTCATTCTCTTTCTATTTTCTGCAATGGTCAGGTCTTGAGTCTTACTCATCTTCACACCTTGTAACACAGGCAAGAACTCCTTCTTTGGCTGTTCCATTTTGAACTATTTCAAAAATTTATCAAGGTATGTACTCATTGAAAAATCTTATCAAGCGTCTTGATCTATCTATATAGATCTTAATGCCTAATATGTAAGCAGCTTCACCGAGGTCTTTCATTGAAAAACTTTTATTCAAGTATCCCTTTATGCTATCCAGAAATTCTATATCATTTCCAATCAGCAATATGTCATCCACATATAATATCAGAAATGCTATAGAGCTCCCACTCACTTTCTTGTAAATACAGGCTTCTTCGAAAGTCTGTATAAAACCAAATGCTTTGATCACACTATCAAAACGTTTATTCCAACTCCGAGAGGCTTGCACCAGTCCATAAATGGATCGCTGGAGCTTGCACACTTTGTTAGCTCCCTTTGGATCGACAAAACCTTCCGGTTGCATCATATACAACTCTTCTTCCAGAAATCCATTCAGGAATGCAGTTTTGACATCCATCTGCCAAATTTCATAATCATAAAATGCGGCAATTGCTAACATGATTCGGACGGACTTAAGCATCGCTACAGGTGAGAAGGTCTCATCGTAGTCAATCCCTTGAACTTGCCGAAAACCTTTTGCGACAAGTCGAGCTTTGTAGACAGTAACATTACCATCAGCGTCAGTCTTCTTCTTAAAGATCCATTTATTCTTAATTGCTTGCCGATCATCGGGCAAGTCAACCAAAGTCCATACTTTGTTCTCATACATGGATCCCATCTCAGATTTCATGGCTTCAAGCCACTTTGCGGAATCTGGGCTCACCATCGCTTCTTCATAGTTCGTAGGTTCATCATGATCTAGTAGCATGACTTCCAGAACTGGATTACCGTACCACTCTGGTGTGGATCTTACTCTGGTTGATCTACGAGGTTCAGTAGTATCTTGTTCTGAAGTTTCATGATCATTATCATTAACTTCCTCATTATGGTGTAGTAGTCACAGGAACAGATTTCTGTGATGAACTACTTTCAAATGAGGGAGCAGGTACAGTTACCTCATCAAGTTCTACTTTCCTCCCACTCACTTCTTTCAAGAGAAACTCCTTCTCTAGAAAGGATCCATTCTTAGCAACGAATGTTTTGCCTTCGGATCTATGATAGAAGGTGTACCCAACAGTTTCCTTTGGGTATTCTATGAAGACGCACTTCTCCGATTTGGGTTTGAGCTTATCAGGTTGAAAACCTTTTTCATATAAGCATCGCAACTCCAAAGTTTAAGAAACGACAGCTTAGGTTTACTGCTAAACCATAGTTCATACGGTGTCGTCTCAACGGATTTAGATGGTGCCCTTTTTAAACGTGAATGCAGCTGTCTCTAATGCACAACCCCAAAACGATAGTGGTAAAACCGATAAGAGACATCATAGATCGCACCATATCCAATAAAGTGCGGTTACGACGTTCGGACACACCATAGCATTGTGGTGTTCCAGGTGGCGTGAGCTGTGAAACTATTCCACATTGTTTTAATTGAAGACCAAACTCGTAACTCAAATATTCGTCTCCGCGATCAGATCGTAGAAACTTTATTTTCTTGTTACGATGATTTTTCCACTTCACTCTGAAATTCTTTGAACTTTTCAATTATTTCAGACTTATGTTTCATCAAGTAGATATACCCATATCTGCTCAAATCATTTTGTGAAGGTCAGAAAATAATGATACTTGCCACGAGCATCAACACTCATTGGATCGCATACATCGGTATGTATTATTTCCAATAAGTTAGTAGCTTGTTCCATTATTCCGGAGAACGGAGTTTTAGTCATCTTGCCCAAAAGGCACGGTTCACAAGCATCAAATGATTCATAACCAAGTGATTCCGAAAATCCATCTTTATGGAGTTTCTTCATGCACTTTACACCGATATGACCCAAACGGCAGTGCCACAAATAAGTTGCACTATCATTATTAACTTTGCATCTTTTGGCATCAATATTATGAATATGTGTATCACTATGATCGAGATCCAACAAACTATTTTCATTGGGTGTATAACCATTGAAGGTCTTATTCATGTAAACAGAATAACAATTATTCTCTAACTTTAAATGAATAACCGTATCGCAATAAACACGATCAAATCATGTTCATGCTCAACGCAAATGCCAAATAACATTTATTTAGGTTTAACACTAATCCCGAAAGTATAGGGAGTGTGCGATGATGATCATATCAATCTTGGAACTACTTCCAACACTCATCGTCACTTCCCCTTCAACTAGTCTCTGTTTATTCTGTAACTCCTGTTTCGAGTTACTAATCTTAGCAACCGAACAAGTATCAAATACTCAGGAGCTACTATAAACACTAGTAAGGCACACATCAATAACCTGTATATCAAATATACCCTTGTTCACTTTGCCAACCTTCTTATCCACCAAATATTCAGGGCATTTCCGCTTCCAGTGACCATTTCCTTTGCAGTGTAAGCACTCATTTTCAGGCTTTGGTTCAGCTTTGGGTTTCTTCGTGGGAGTGACAACTTGCTTGTCATTCTACTTGAAGTTCCTTTTCTTTCCCTTTGCCCTTTTCTTGAAACTAGTGGTCTTGTCAATCATCAACACTTGATGCTCTTTCTTGATTTCTACCTTCATCGATTTCAACATCACGAAGAGCTCGGGAATTGTTTTCATCATCCCTTGCATACTATAGTTCATCACGAAGTTCTAGTAACTTAGTGATGGTGACTAGAGAATTCTGTCAATCACTATTTTATCTGGAAGATTAACTCCCACTTGATTCAAGTGATTGAAGTACCCAGACAATCTGAGCACATGCTTACTAGTTGAGCGATTCTCCTCCAACTTTTAGCTATAGAACTTGTTGGAGACTTCATATCTCTCAACTCGGGTATTTGCTTGAAATATTAACTTCAACTCCTGGAACATCTCATATGGTCCATGACGTTCAAAACGTCTTTGAAGTCCCGATTCTAAGCCGTTAAGCATGGTGCACTAAACTATCAAGTAGTCATCATATTGAGCTAGCCAAATGTTCATAACGTCTGCATCTGCTCCTGCAATAGGTCTGTCACCTAGCGGTGCATCAAGGACATAATTCTCCTGTGCAGCAATGAGGATAAACCTCAGATAACGGATCCAATCCGCATCATTGCTACTAACATCTTTCAACACAATTTTCTCTAGGAACATATCAAAATAATCACAGGGAAGCAACAACGTGAGCTATTGATCTACAACATGATTTGCAAAATACTACCAGGACTAAGTTCATGATAAATTTAAGTTCAATTAATCATATTATTTAAGAACTCCCACTTAGATAGACATCCCTCTAATCCTCTAAGTGATTACGTGATCCAAATCAACTAAACCATGACCGATCATCACGTGAGATGGAGTAGTTTTCAATGGTGAACATCGTTATGTTGATCATATCTACTATATGATTCACGCTCGACCTTTCGGTCTCCGTGTTCCGAGGCCATATCTGCATATGCTAGGCTCGTCAAGTTTAACCTAAGTATTCTGCGTGTGCAAAACTGGCTTGCACCCGTTGTAGATGGACGTAGAGCTTATCACACCCGATCATCACGTGGTGTCTGGGCACGACGAACTTTGGCAACGGTGCATACTCAGGGAGAACACTTCTTGATAATTTAGTGAGAGATCATCTTATAATGCTACCGTCAATCAAAGCAAGATAAGATGCATAAAAAGATAAACATCACATGCAATCAATATAAGTGATATGATATGGTCATCATCATCTTGTGCTTGTGATCTCCATCTCCGAAGCACTGTCATGATCACCATCGTCACCGGCGCGACACCTTGATCTCCATCATAGCATCGTTGTCGTCTCGCCAATCTTATGCTTCCACGACTATCACTACCGTTTAGTAATAAAGTAAAGCATTACATCGCGATTGCATTGCATACAATAAAGCGACAACCATATGGCTCCTGCCAGTTGCCGATAACTCGGTTACAAAACATGATCATCTCATACAATAAAATTCAGGATCATGCCTTGACCATATCACATCACAACATGCCCTGCAAAAACAAGTTAGACGTCCTCTACTTTGTTGTTGCATGTTTTACGTGGCTGCTACGGGCTTAAGTAAGAACCAATCTCACCTACGCATCAAAACCACAACGATAGTTTGTCAAATAGACTCCGTTTTAACCTTCTCAAGGACCGGGCGTAGCCATACTCGGTTCAACTAAAGTTGGAGAGACAGTCGCCCGCAAGCCATCTATGTGCAAAGCACGTCGAGGGAACCGGTCTCGCGTAAGCGTACGCGTAAGGTTGGTCCGGGTCGTCTCGTCCAACAATACCGCCGAACCAAAGTATGACATGCTGGTAGGCAGTATGACTTGTATCGTCCACAACTCACTTGTGTTCTACTCGTGCATATAACATCAACATAAATAACCTAGGCTCGGATGCCACTGTTGGGGAACGAAGTAATTTCCAAAATTTTCCTACGCACACGCAAGATCATGTGATGCATAGCAACGAGGGGAGAGTGTTGTCTACATACCCAACGCAGACCGACTGCGGAAGCGATGACACGACGTAGAGGAAGTAGTCGTACGTCTTCATGATCCAACCGATCAAGCACCGAAACTACGGCACCTCCGAGTTCAAGCACACGTTCAGCTCGATGACGATCCCCGGACTCCGATCCAGCAAAGTGTCGGGGAAGAGTTCCGTCAGCACGACGGCGTGGTGACGATCTTGATGAACTACAGCAGCAGGGCTTCGCCTAAACTCCGCTACAGTATTATCGAGGTATATGGTGGCAGGGGGCACCGCACACGGCTAAGGAATAGATCACGTGGATCAACTTGTTGTGTGTTTGGTGCTAGCCCTGCCCCTCTATTTATATGTTGAGCCCCGGGGTCGAAACTTGGAGCAAAAGCCTCCTCAAAGTCGGTTTTTCCCAAAAGGCAAGAGTCCCACTCGGACTCCAGGACCAAACGCCACAATCCTTGGCGTCTGGCTCAGACGCCATGGGCCTCGGCGTCTGGCCCAGGGCCAGACGCCAGGGTCTCCGGCGTTTGGCCCCCTGGCCTCCGCAAAACTCCTTTTTGCACCGATCTAAAGCCTCATGGGCTTGACCCCTTGGCCTAACCATATCATCCAATATATGAATCTTTACGTCTCGACCATTTCGAGACTCCTCGTCATGTCCCCGATCTCATCCGGGACTCCGAACTCCTTCGGTTCATCAAAACATGTAAACTCATAATATAACTGTCATCGTAACCTTAAGCGTGTGGACCCTACGGGTTCGAGAACAATGTAGACATGACCGAGACACGTCTCCGGTCAATAACCAATAGCGGGACCTGAATGCCCATATTGGCTCCTACATATTCTACGAAGATCTTTATCGGTCAGACCGCATAACAACATACGCTGTTCCCTTTGTCATCGGTATGTTACTTGCCCGAGATTCGATCGTCGGTATCCAATACCTAGTTCAATCTCGTTACTGGCAAGTCTCTTTACTCGTTCCGTAATACATCATCTCACAACTAACATATTAGTTGCAGTGCTTGCAAGGCTTATGTGATGTGCATTACCGAGAGGGCCCAGAGATACCTCTCCGACAATCGGAGTGACAAATCCTAATCTCGAAATACGCCAACCCAACATCTACTTTTGGAGACACCTGTAATGCTCCTTTATAATCACCCAGTTACGTTGTGACGTTTGGTAGCACCCAAAGTGTTCCTCCGGCAAACGGGAGTTGCATAATCTCATAGTCATAGGAACATGTATAAGTCATGAAGAAAGCAATAGCAACATACTAAACGATCGTGTGCTAAGCTAATGGAATGAGTCATGTCAATCAGATCATTCAACTAATGATGTGACCTCGTTAATCAAATAACAACTCATTGTTCATGGTTAGGAAACATAACCATCTTTGATTAACGAGCTAGTCAAGTAGAGGCGTACTAGTGACACTCTGTTTGTCTATGTATTCACACATGTATTATGTTTCCGGTTAATACATTTCACATCCCTAGCTTCTGGCATTGCTCTAGGTTAGCTTCATGTGTGCATCATGTCTATATTTTTGAAACTTGAATTGAGGAATATTGGAAGCCTCAAAACCCTAAATAAAAGAGGGGCAAAAACCCTCTAGAAATCTCATTCATTGCTCCAAAAGGCTCTTCTTAAATGTTTGATAATTTTTGGTAAGGGTTCTGGTCCCAACCAAAATATTGAACATTTTTAAGGATTTATTTTTGGGACTTTGAATTTAAATCATAGCTATTTGAATTGGACCTATATCTACTGTTAAATAAATATAGGTCCAATAATTCTGAAATATTTTTGTGGAGCATTGTTTTAATTCTTTTAGCTCCTAAAAATATTGTCAGAAGCAAAATAAATTGAATTGGTTTCAAAACCAAATTCAAAACAAACCTGC
>NC_041381.1:404689141-404726473 GCF_002162155.2 Triticum dicoccoides | reverse complement strand
CATATCGAGCATATTGTGTGTATGTTATTGAAATGCTTGGTATGTGTGGGATCTGACTATCTAGTTGTTTATCTTTAGTAGCCTCTCTTACCGGGAAATGTCTCCTAGTGTTTCCACCGAGCCATGGTAGCTTGCTACTGCTCCGGGACACTTAGGCTGGCCGGCATGTGTCCTTCTTCGTTCCTGTGTCTGTCCCTTCGGGGAAATGTCACGCGATGAATACCGGAGTCCTGTTAGCCCGCTACAGCCCGGTTCACCGGAGTCCTGCTAGCCCAGTGCTACAGCCTGGATTCACTCGCTGATGACCGACACGTTCGATGCTGGGTCATGGATGCCTGTCCCTGTAAGTCTGTGCCACTTTGGGTTTACGACTAGCCATGTCAGCCCGGGCTCCTTATCATATGGATGCTAGCGACACCGTCATATACGTGTGCCAAAAGGCACAAACGGTCCCGGGCTAAGGTAAGGCGACACCCGTGGGAATACCGTGCGTGAGGCCGCAAAGTGACATGAGGTGTTACATGCTAGATCGATGTGGCATTGAGTCGGGGTCCTGACAGCGTTGGTATCAGAGCCTGACTGCCTGTAGGATTACCAAGCCAAACTGGTCGAAGTTGAATCTAGAAATTCTTTAGTTATATAAGGGAATTGATTGTGGGATGGAACGTAAGGCTCTTTTTACTCCTTATACCTCATGGCCTTCTGATCTGAGACATCATCTTCTCTTCTACGGGGATTAAGAATTAGGCTATCTCTTCTTCCTATCAGGATCACGTGTACTAATCCGTAGACTTATAGAATTGTTGGATTTAAGCTTGAGTTCAGTTTCTTCTACTTCCGTACGTTAACTGTTGATCTCGAAACCTTGATATTGTGTTTCTGAGTGGTTATGCCACCATTTTTGTGAATGTCTCAAATCTTTTCTGAGCATTTACAGCCGTTATGCTGTCCGAGTCATTCCAGGTTTCTAAATAGTCTGATGCATTTGCAAAATCCTTTCCCTCTGGTTTCGATGTTCCTTTATGCCAGCTCAATCACACTAATTGTTGAGTTGAGGTATTCTATTGCCTTGACATTATGTTGGAGTTGCTATTATGACCCTAGGTGTCTCAGGGGATCATCTAGTAGTCTAGCCATGATTTATGTTCCAGTGTGATGACTCTGGCCGTCATTATCGAAAGCATCCCATGATGCCATTTAGTAGTAGGTATTCTATCCCTGGGTTTTGAACCCGAGATTCACCCTACTTGCTTCATGTTGATAGTTTTGCTCGTTCCTTTAGGTTATTAGTAACCTTTGCATTAGTCCTCGATGTTCGTGGTATTCCTTTCTTCCAAATACTATGAACCGCTTATGGCAGATGTTCCTCGCTGATCGAAAGATCACAATCAGAGTGCTCTCGATGGGTTCTCGATTCTACATTGTGACTCTGCCAGTTCTACCTTTCTGCGTGGGTTATCCGGAAGAAATATGTGGAATTCGTTCGACATGCTAAACAATGCATCCACAACTCAGAAAATCGTATGCCCTTTGAGTTGTCCCTCTTTAGTTGTCTTCTGACCCTCGTCTATCAATTGATAGTCAAGAGTATGCGTGCATTCGTTCGTCGATGCCTATTACCCTTGTGGTCCGCCAAGCCATTCTATTTCAGAATGAATAGGAGAAACAAACTCCAGTACCTCATCCATATTTAGGATTGGGTCAAAGTAGTTGTGTTCCGCAGATCAAGTTATAATCCAGCTTCTGGTCTGCTCTACCCTGAAGTATTACCTTCTTTATGACAGGAATTTCATGAGAATTGCACCACCTTTTGTGAATTCTTGACATAGTGATACTTCTCGCCATCCTTTTTCATTCCTCGGTTCCGTGTTGTTGCAGCCGGAGTGCCGACAAGTGAATCATGATGTGTGAACTCAATACTGCTAGCAACTCCATTGCTTGGTAGTTAAATGGACGATAACCTCATTCTTAGCGTGTTGGTTATTGAATCGTCACCCTAAGGTTGATTGTGCTACCTAGTCCTTATTTCGGTGCACCCTTCGATTGATGAGTTAGGATCTTGTCAAGTCCTCACTCATTTGATCATATCGTCTTGCCCTGAAAAGCAAGATTGTTCTCGAGCTTAGTAACATACCGGTGGTTCGTGATTTTCTGAATATCTTCTCAGAAGTATTACCAGGTTGTCACCTGACCGCTATGTTGAGTTCGTGATCAAGTTGGTTTATTCCTGTAAACCACCCCTTCTCCAAGAATCCGTGTTGGATACCCTGAGCTAGTTGGATAAGCTAAACAACAACTTGGAGAGTTGGAGGATAAAAGCTTGCCTGACTTAGTTCGTTCCAAAGGGATATTCTTGTGTAGGGTGTGCTGAAGAAAGATGATATCTTCATCGATTGGTCCTTGTGATCAGTTGTTGGACCTATTGTCTTATCAATCCTTTGATTTGAGTTTGGGCTATCGTCAAATCAAATCAGTACCAACGATGCTCGTAATGTTGTCTTATTCGTGGTTGATCCCTCGAGCATACACCATTACATCTTTGGTTTGACCAATGCTATCACCGTGTTCACTTAACTATGGAATTCCTTTTAAAAGGAAACCTAGATGAATTGTTGTTGAGCCCATTGGCAACATCCTTATCTCCTCCATGATGTTGTTGAACATTAAGCTAGTGTTGGAAACTTTTGAAAGCATTTCCTTCATGCTAGCTCATGAAGTACTTGTTTGATGAAAGGAGTGACTTCCTTTGATTCACGTGCATTTTGATGTAAGTTGCCGTCGTGAACTCGAGAAAGTTTGTTTTTGCTCCTTTGGAATCATCCCAAGTCGGTCATGCACGTGCGAAGAATTCTGTGGTCTGTTAGACTGATCATCTTCATTCCATATGTATATCCTAGCACACCAAGCCACTGACTGATTTGTTCAAGGAGAAGGAGTATCTTCATAAGAGCTAATCCGGACTTATGAAAGAACTTCGATATCCTCGCTGATGGTTCTTAACCAGAACTCGGTAGTGTTTTATTGTAAGACTACCATGTGATCATGTTTGTCTGGGACAGCTTGTTCACATGTGTGTAGCAGAACCAGCTCATGTTTTGGAGCTTGCTATCGTAGTTCATCTCCCGAGAATCCCGCAACGTCATCTCGTCGATTTGTGTTGCAAACTTCCGTTTTTCTTCCTGGACTCGATGAGTCTGGAATATCCTGACACCAACCAGATCTGAATCTCAGGCAGATATGATGGTTGGAACATTTCCCCAAGAACTATAATATTGGTCGCGCAATAACCGGTAAAGTGGATGTCGTGCCCAACACACCCAGCCGGAAGACCTGTTATTATAATATCTTGATTGATGAAGTTGGCCACCTCCCCATAGGGATTTCGTAGGGTTTACCCCCTAGTTGCCCCTATGGATTTTTGTGTTCCCGAAGTCCGACCTTTACTTGATGTTCTAGATACCAGATCATTTCTATGAATGGGTTACACTAGCACGTTAAGGAGAACATTAGAAGCGGAGTGCTAAATGTCTCTCGGTCGATCATCCAGATTTTGTTTCCTTGGCCTCGCTAGGGTGAAATCTGAGTTGATGTTATCTTCCTATGCATCTGCATCGTCCATCATTGTTCATCATGGTGGTATGTTGTGTTGCCAGGATCCTTGACACGGATGTTGGTAAAACCTTGATGAATATGGAAATGCTCAAGTTCTTGAGAGCACGCACTAGCGCTAGGTGTTATCATCGGCACTAACTGGGTTTGCTCTCAGTTTCCTCGGAAATGCTATGATCCTTTCAAACAGTGAATTCACTCTCCACTGTTGGGTTCTTCCCCAGTTACCAGAATCATTCCCAGCATTTGCATTTTGTTCCCAGCTTGCACCGCCAATGTGCCATTCCACCATGGGTCTCTTCCATTTCCGGTGATAAGCAAATTCATCCATTACGTTGTCTTCAACAAGGTAATCCACATCATCCAAGTCCAAGTATGCCATTCTACTGACCCCGCCAATCGATTGCTGTGATTGCCTTAGGCTGATATAGAGAGTCTCAATGATCTCTATATCAAAGGTAATTCTTTTTGCCACTTAAGGGGATATATCTTCGAGTCACCTTCCCTAAGGTGCATCATAATGGTGCCATGTCAACTCAACTCCTCGCTACGTTGACAACCGATCACCACATTCTTAAGTCTGGAGTTGTGGTCTACCTAGCGAACCCTCGTCATCTGTCTTACTCCATTTCTTCAGATCTGTGCTTCGTCTCTCAGCTCAAGAGATGTTGCTATGTATCATCCCATGAGTTGATCCTAAGTTGTTCGGTCTTCTCGAAGGTCGATTGTTCTAGAGTTTTTCCTTTCCCCTTCTTGTCATGATTAGCTGGAGTTCTCAGAGCAAGACGACAAGACAAAGATGGTGAATGAATCAACGTTCAACTGAAGTGCACCCTGGATCGTGAAGATGGTACTAGTTTGCGTTTCCCCTTCATCCTACCCTACGCTTGAATCTCGAGACGAGATTCTTGTTTAGTGGGGGTGAGTTGTCACATCCCTAGCTTCTGGCATTGCTCTAGGTTAGCTTCATGTGTGCATCATGTCTATATTTTTGAAACTTGAATTGAGGAATATTGGAAGCCTCAAAACCCTAAATAAAAGAGGGGCAAAAACCCTCTAGAAATCTCATTCATTGCTCCAAAAGGCTCTTCTTAAATGTTTGATAATTTTTGGTAAGGGTTCTGGTCCCAACCAAAATATTGAACATTTTTAAGGATTTATTTTTGGGACTTTGAATTTAAATCATAGCTATTTGAATTGGACCTATATCTACTGTTAAATAAATATAGGTCCAATAATTCTGAAATATTTTTGTGGAGCATTGTTTTAATTCTTTTAGCTCCTAAAAATATTGTCAGAAGCAAAATAAATTGAATTGGTTTCAAAACCAAATTCAAAACAAACCTGCAAAATAGAAAACAGAGTTAAAACAAAACAGAGAGAAAAAAAATAAAAAGAGTAAAGCCTACCTGGCCTTACCCGTGCAGCCCACCAGCCGGCCCAGCTCCCCCACCTGGCCGGCCCAGCCCACCTCCTCCCCCTTGTCATCTTCCTCCCCTCGCACCGAAGCAGCTCGGTGGCGAGCGCCGATGCCGCCTCGGCCACCTCCTGCTTTCACCGAGGCGTTCCCGAGCCTCCCCCTCACGCCACCACGATGCCCCGACCCCCTGGAACCCCTCGACCTCTCCCATCGTCTTCCCCCTCTCTCTGGCTCCCTCTCTCCTCCACCGAGCGGAGCCCCGTCGCCACCGACGCCGTTCGCCGCGGCCACCACCACCCTCTCGCCTCACCGACGCCTCCCAGAGCTCCGCAGTGCCTCCCTCTACCTCCTCAACGAGCCACGAGGCCCCAGACGTGCCGCAACACCGCCCTCGATGTCTTCTTCAACCTCGGGACCGCCGGCCATCTTCGTCAAATTCGTCGGCCCCGGTGCCTCCCCGGGCTCCCCGAGGCCACCGTCGCAACCCCTGTGAGCTCCACTCCGTTTCCCCTCCTTCATTTTGCTCGTTCCCATACCGTAGCACCCCCGGCCACATTCCCGAGCACCGCCGTCCGCCATGGCCGCGTAGCTCCCCTGACCCGAGCCCCTCTGCTCGAACCCGTGGCACCAGCGCGCTTCTGGTGGCCCGCGGATGCCGTCTGGACCATCAGTTTCTCTCCTAGCGCGCCGCAGCCCAACTACGCACATGGCCGAACTCCGGCCGCCGCCTCGAGCTCCACTCCGGCGAACCCCGGCCACCCCCGCATCTCCCGTTGGCCCTATTAGATGCGCGCGAGTCTGGGCATCCCGTAGAGCCCCTCCGCCGCTCTTTTGGTCATCGGAGGGCGAATCCCGACGCTCTCCGCCGTCCCTGGCCTCGCCGGCGACGAGCCTCGGGTCAACTCCGGCGAGTTTGACCCGGGTTTGGCCCCCCTCTCTCTCACTGACATATGGGCCCACGCCCCTAACTAACCACGGTTAACCCCATGATTAGTTTAAGTTAGTCACAGTGGCCCCACGCGTCAGCTTTGACCGTGCTGACGTGGCCTTTGACCCGGCCCCACCTGCCATTGACACTAACTAGCCCTGTGTCACTAACGTGTGGCCCCCACACGTCAGGTTTGACCTGGGGCACCCAGTTGACTCTGCTGACGTCACAGTGACGTGGGGCTGACGCAATAAGTATTTTCTGGAATTAAAAATAATCAGGAAATTCCAGAAAATGCCTAAAACTTCTAAAAATCATAGAAATTCAACCGTAACTCCAAATTAAATAATTTATATATGAAAAATTATCAGAAAAATTCAAGGAATCCATCTGTATCATTTTCATGCATGTTAGAACAACTTATCACTACTGTTTAGGGCAAATGAAGTGAATGACATTTAAATAACCACATATGGAGTTTGAATTTGAATCTTGGATTCAAACCAACTTCATTTAATCTGGTTTTAGGTGCATTAGCCCAAAACACATTCATATTGCCATGTCATAGCATGCATCATATTGTGCATTGCATTGATCGTGTTTTTTCTGTATTGCCGGTAATTGTCCCCTCTCGATAGACGTGTACCGATGATGTGATCGTTGACACTGATGAAGACTCAATGTTATCTTCAGAAGTGCCAGGCAAGCAAAACCCCTTTGTTCATTTCCGATAAAATCCCACTCTCTTGCTCCTGCTCTCTTTTACTGCATTAGCACAACAACGACATATTTGATACTTGCTGCGGTAGCTGAACCCTTTATCCTTTGCATGACCTGTCATTGCCACAGTAAATAGATGAAACCCACTAGCATGAGTAGGAGTTGTTTGAGCCCTGATGTGCCTACTCATTCATGCTTGTTGTCATGCCTGCTACTGCTTAGAGTTGAGTCAGGTCTGATTCATCGGGGATGAATCAGAGGTGTGTGAACATGTCCTACGGTGTGTGAGCTAAGCGTGTGAACACGATTTGGTAAAGGTAGCGGTGAGAGGCCATGTAGGAGTACATGGTGGGTTGTCTCATTGCAGCCGTCCTCAGGAACTGAGTTCTGTGTTTGTGATCCATGACCAGTTACTACCACACATTGGGTTCCGGTAACTCGACCCCTCTCGACTTATTAATCAACATGATCTCTGTCCAGGAGTTGCAACTAGTTTCTGGCGTTTGTAGGTAGTGTTAGTAGTCTACCAAGTGGCACCCGGTACAGGTGGGCTTGGGACAGACTAGGCACAGTGGCACGGTGTACCAAGTGGCACCCGGTTGGTGGGCTTGGGAACCCTGCACACATCGTTTGGGGCCGTGAGCGACACCCCGGCCGGATCTCCTTGCGGATGGAACCCGAATAGGCGATAAACCTGGACTAGAGACTTGTTCGGTTAGTCAGGTCGTGGCCGACTCCCTCGCCCGGCTTCCGCTTGAAGGTTGCCGAGGTACATGACGTGTACAGGGCGATAAGTGGCGAGAGTGTGTGTGAAGAAGTACACCCCTGCAGGGTTAACATCATCTATTCGAATAGCCGGATTCCTCGGATATGGAAACTTGGACCCCTTGCATAGTTCATAGACAAGTGTAAGTGGATACTCTAAAATACGCAAGATAAGCGTGAGTGCTATGGATGGCGTTCTCGTAGGGAGACGGGAGCGGATCCATAGTGGTGTATTGATATGGTGAATATGTGGACTCGTGTGCGCCACCTCAAAAGAGTTACTTGCAGTCGTAGTTCAGGATAGCCACAGAGTCAAAGCTGGCTTGCTGCAGTTAAACCCCACCATCCCCTTTGTTGATAATGATGCATATGTAGATAGTTCTGATGTAAGTCTTGCTGGGTACATTTGTACTCACGTTTGCCTATTTTATGTTTTTGCAGAGAGACTTCAGTCTCACTAGTAATTCCGCGTGGTCTTCGACGTTTAGCTTGTTACCTCAGCTACGATCTTGTGCCCTCGGCAGGATCTGGTAGATAGTCAGGCTTCTCAGCCTTTTTCATTTATAGATGTCTGTACCCAGACATGATAGCTTCCGCTTGTGCTTTGACTTGTATGCTTTGAGTGTTGGGTCATGAGACCCATGTTTGTAATATCTCGCTCCTCGGAGCCTATTGAATAAACTACTGAGTCGTAGAGTCATTTTGTGATGCCATGTTGTATTGCACATATCGAGCATATTGTGTGTATGTTATTGAAATGCTTGGTATGTGTGGGATCTGACTATCTAGTTGTTTATCTTTAGTAGCCTCTCTTACCGGGAAATGTCTCCTAGTGTTTCCACCGAGCCATGGTAGCTTGCTACTGCTCCGGGACACTTAGGCTGGCCGGCATGTGTCCTTCTTCGTTCCTGTGTCTGTCCCTTCGGGGAAATGTCACGCGATGAATACCGGAGTCCTGTTAGCCCGCTACAGCCCGGTTCACCGGAGTCCTGCTAGCCCAGTGCTACAGCCTGGATTCACTCACTGATGACCGACACGTTCGATGCTGGGTCATGGATGCCTGTCCCTGTAAGTCTGTGCCACTTTGGGTTTACGACTAGCCATGTCAGCCCGGGCTCCTTATCATATGGATGCTAGCGACACCGTCATATACGTGTGCCAAAAGGCGCAAACGGTCCCGGGCTAAGGTAAGGCGACACCCGTGGGAATACCGTGCGTGAGGCCGCAAAGTGACATGAGGTGTTACATGCTAGATCGATGTGGCATTGAGTCGGGGTCCTGACAGTACAATTCTAGCATGAATAATAAACATTTATCATGATATAAGGAAATAAATAATAACTTTATTATTGCCTCTAGGGCATATTTCCTTCAATTATTACTTAGCCATGCTCATAGACGAGGATTGGATCGTGTTTCACACATGGAAGTTGAGAGTTATTTAATCATGGATAACATTAAGGTGGCAACTTTAATATACATCTGGGTGGATTGGTTGAGGCACCTGGGGAACCCGGTGTTGTCTGTTCTTGGAAATCCCGGAGTACCGGTGTGATTATCCTATGGAATGCCACCTAGGCTCAAAGGGATCATAAGATTATTCATGCTAGAAACTCCCATGTGCAGCCACAAGCCATTATGGGCTCTGGCATAGTTGAGTAAGTTGTGTGAGCTCTTGAAGAGGTGGACTAGCAGATGTAGGGGAAAGTAGGTGTACCGGTCTGCCCGGAGTAGAGAGTTAATGCTTCAGAAAGGCTATGTCTCGATCATCCGATCATGGATGCGGTCGAGTCTTAAGGGGAAAAGTGCGCAAACCTCTACAGAGTGTATAAACTAATCATGGTTAGCCGTGTCCCCAATTATGGACATCTTGAGTATCTAGTACTTGAATCTATTGATGTGATCTCATCACGTTACTTTAAGTAACTTGATTTGGGATTAATGATGATATTTTTAATTGGGATTTGAGTTGGGGTTACCTTCTCAAATAATGGGCAACTTGGGAATAGTTAAATAAATTTATTCCTTTGTTGTAGGAAAAAACTAGCTTTATGCAAAATCATAAACTTACAGCCTCCACCAGCCAAATATTGCACGTAGATATAGTTCTTGCATTTCATTGCTTTACAGTGTAACTCTGCTAGCATATTCAATGTGCTGACCTACATGGCTGCAACGTCTCATGTTGCAGACTACTCAGAAGACGAATAAGGTGCGATAGATCGTTGTTTTGCACTCAGCTATGTCGTTGGAGTTGATGGACTCATTTACCTTCGAAGCTTCCGCAGTTATTTAGTTTAGATGGCCTTCAGCCATGATATTCTATGTATCATACTCTTTATGAGGACTCAATGTAATAAGTGTGTGATTGAAACTCTGTTATAATTCCTCGAGTACTGTGTGTGTCAGCATTACCGATCCAGGGATGACACTGATGCAGAGAGACTTGACCGTTTGAGGTATGGTCGCTACATCCAAGAAACTTGATGATGCATTATGGGACTATAGAACTGCATATAAAAATCCTTATGGGTATGTCTCCGTACAAAATGGTTTATGGAACATAAGGCATATTGGGCCATTAAAGAGCTCAATTATGATTTCAAACTTGCCGGTGAGAAGAGGCTATTTGACATTAGCTCACCTGATGAATGGAGGACCCAAGCCTATGAGAATGCCAAGTTGTTTAAAGAAAAAGTTAAAACATGGCATGACAAAAGGATACAAAATCGTGAGTATAATGTAGGTGACTATGTTTTGCTATACAACTATCGTTTAAGATTTTTGGCAAGAAAACTTCTCTCTAAATGGGAAGGTCCTTACATTATCGAGGAGGTCTATCGTTCCGGTGCCATAAAAATCAATGACGCCGAAGGCACAAATCCGAAGGTGGTGAACGGTCAAAGAATCAAACATTATATCTCAGGTAATCCCATAAATGTTGAAACCAATGTTATTGACACCGTAACCCCGGAGGAGTACATAGGGGACACTTTCTAGAAAGTTTCAGACTCCGAAAAGGAATAGGTATGTGGTACGATAAGTAAACCGAATCCAAAACTGCTCAAATAGCATTTTTTCTCTGTTTTGGAATATTTTAGAAAATTAGGAAAATAAGAAGCAGTCCGAAGGAGACACGAGGAATTCACGAGGGTGGAGGGTGCGCCCTACTGATACGTCTATTTTGCATCATGCTTTTATATCAATATTTATTGCATTTTGGCCTGTTATTACACATTTTATATCAATACTTATGGCTATTCTCTCTTATTTTATAAGGTTTACCATGAAGAGGGGGAATGTCGGCAGCTGGAATTCTGGCTGGAAAAGGAGCAAACATTGGAAACCTATTCTGCACTGCTCCAAATGACCTGAAACTCCACCAAACTTATTTTTGGATTTAATAAGAATTATTGAGCGGAAGAAACACCTTACAGGGCCCACACCCTGGCTAGGAGGGTAGGGGGCGCGCCCAGCGCGCCCCTGTCTCCTGGGCCCCCTGGTGGCCCTCCGGTGTCCATCTTCTGCTATATGAAGGCTTTTACCCTGGAAAAAATCATGGGCAAGTTTACAGGACGAAACTCCACCGCCACGAGGCGGAACCAATCTAGAGCTCCGGCAGAGCTGTTCTGCCCGGGACACTTCCCTCCGGGAGGGGGAAATCATCACCATCGTCATCACCAACGATCCTCTCATCGGGAGGGGGTCAATCTCCATCAACATCTTCACCAGCACCATCTCCTCTCAAACCCTAGTTCATCTCTTGTATCCAAAACCACAAATTGGTACATGTGGGTTGCTAGTAGTGTTGATTACTCCTTGTAGTTGATGCTTATTGGTTTACTTGGTGGAAGATCATATGTTCAGATCCTTTATGCATATTAATACTCCTCTGATTACGAACATGAATATGCTTTATGAGTATTTTCTTTTGTTCCTGAGGACATGGGTGAAGTCTTGCTATTAGTAGTCATGTGAATTTGGTATTCGTTCGATATTTTGATGAGATGTATGTTGTCTTTCCTCTAGTGGTGTTATGTGAACGTTGAGTACATGAAACTTCACCATTATTTGGGCCTAGAGGAAGGCATTGGAAGTAATAAGTAGATGATGGGTTGCTAGAGTGACAGAAGCTTAAACCCTAGTTTATGCGTTGCTTCGTAAGGGGCTGATTTGGATCCATATGTATAATGATGTGGTTAGGTTTACCTTAATACTTTTGTTGTAGTTGCGGATGCTTGCAATAAGGGTTAATCATAAGTGGGATGCTTGTCCAAGTAAGGGCAGTACCCAAGCACCGGTCCACCCACATATCAAATTATCAAAGTACCGAACGCGAATCATATGAGCGTGATGAAACTAGCTTGACGATAATTCCCATGTGTCCTCGGGAGCGCTTTTCTCAATATAATAAATTGTCCAGGCTTGTCCTTTGCTACAAAAAGGATTGGGCCACCTTGCTACACCTTATTTACTTTTATTGCTCGTTACTCGTTACAATTTTTCTTATCACAAAACTATCTATTACTTACAATTTCAGTGCTTGCAGAGAAAACCTTACTGAAAACCGCTTATCATTTCCTACTGCTCCTCGTTGGGTTCGACACTCTTACTTATCGAAAGGACTACAATAGATCCTCTACACTTGTGGGTCATCGCTCTTTTCTGGCACCGTTGCCGGGGAGTGTAGCGCTTTTGGTGAGTGGAACTTGGTAAGGAAACATTTATATAGTGTGTTGAAATTTTCTGTTACTTGTCATTGTGGAAACTAATCCTTTGAGGGGCTTGTTTGGGGCATCTTCGCCCCGACCAGTAGAGCAAAGAGTTGCTCCTCAACCTACTGAACCTACTGAAAATGTTCACTTTGAAATTCCTTCGGGTATGATGGAGAAACTGGTAGCTAATCCCTTTGCAGGAGATGGAACATTGCATCCTGATTTACACCTTATCTTTGTGGATGAAGTTTGTGGATTATTTAAGCTTGCAGGTATTCCTGATGATGTTGTCAAAAGGAAGGTCTTCCCTTTATCTTTGAAGGTATATGCATTGACATGGTATAGGCTATGTGATGCTACGGGATCTTGGAATTATAAACGATTGAAGTTGGAATTTCACCAGAAGTTCTATCGAATGCATCTTGTTCATCGCGATCGTAATTACATATATAATTTCTGGCCTCGTGAAGGAGAAAGCATCGCTCAAGCTTGGGGGAGGCTTAAGTCAATTTTATATTCATGCCCCAATCATGAGCTCTCTAGAGAAATGATTATTCAAAATGTTTATGCTCGGCTTTATCTAAATGATCGCACCATGCTCGATACTTCCTGTGTTGGTTCTTATATGTTGAAGACTATTGAATTCAAATGGGACTTATTGGAAAGAATTAAACGCAACTCTGAAGATTGGGGTTCTGACGATGGTAAGGAGTCAGGTATGACACCTAAGTTTGATTGTGTTAAATCTTTTATGGATACCGATGCTTTTCGTGGATTTAGCGCTAAATATGGACTTGACTCTGAGATAGTAGCTTCTTTCTGTGAATCTGTTGCTACTCACATTGATCTCCCTAAGGATAAGTGGTTTAAATATAATCCTCCCATTGAAGTAAAAGTAGTTGCACCTATTACAGTTGAAGAAAAGACTATCACTTATAATGATCCTATTGTTCCTACTACTTATGTTGAGAAACCACCTTTTCCTGTTAGGATAAAGGATCATGCTAAAACTTCGACTATTGTTCGTAAGAGTAATACTAGAACTTATACACCTCCTGAGCAAATTAAAGTTGAACCTAGTATTGCTACGGTTAAAGATCTCTTAGATGATGATTTAGATGGGCATGTTATTTATTTCTGTGGTGAAACTGATAATATTGTTAAACCAGATGCTAAGATACATAGACCCGTTATAGGTATGCCTGTTATTTCTGTTAAAATAGGAGATCATTGTTATCATGGCTTATGTGATATGGGTGCTAGTGCTAGTGCAATACCTATTTCCTTATACCAAGAGATTATGCATGATATTGCACCTGTTGAGTTAGAAGATATTGATGTTACAATTAAGCTTGCCAATAGAGATACTATTAAACTTTTGGGATTGTTAGAGATGTTGAAATCTTTTGTGGGAAGGTCAAATACCCTGCTGATCTTCTTGTTCTTGGTTCTCCACAAGATGACTTTTGTCCCATTATATTTGGTAGACCCTTCTTGAACACTGTTAAAGCTATGATTGATTGCGAAAGGGATGTTGTTACCATTGGCTTGGATGATATGACTCATGAGTTTAATTTTGCTAAATTTCGTAGACAACCCCGTGATAAAGAATTACCTAGTAAATATGAAATAATTGGTCTTGCTTCTATTGCCGTGCCTCCTACTGATCCGTTAGAACAATATTTGCTAGACCATGAAAATGATATGTTTATGAAAGAAAAAAGGGAAATAGATGAAATGTTCCTTAAACAGGAACCTATTCTCAAACATAACCTTCCCGTTGAAATTCTAGGGGATCCCCCTCCACCCAAGGGAGATCCCGTGTTTGAGTTAAAGCCATTACCTGATAATCTTAAGTATGTTTATCTTGATGAAAAGAAAATATATCTGTTATTATTAGTGCTAACCTTTCAGAGCAGGAAGAGGAAAGATTATTGAAAACTCTGAAGAAGCACCATGCTGCTATTGGATATACTCTGGATTATCTCAAGGGCATTAGTCCCATGTTATGTCAACACAAAATTAAAGTGGAGGAAGGTGCCAAACCAGTTAGAGATCCTCAACGATGATTGAATCCCAATATGAAAGAAGTGGTAAGAAAGGAGATACTAAAGCTCATCGAGGCAGGTATAATTTATCCCGTTACTGATAGTGAATGGGTAAGCCCTATCCATTGTGTCCCTAAAAAGGGAGGTATTACTGTTGTTCCAAATGATAAAGATTATTTGATTCCGCAAAGAATTATTACAGGTTATAGGATGGTAATTGATTTCCGTAAATTAAATAAAGCTACTAAGAAAGATCATTACCCTTTACCTTTTATTGATCAAATGCTAGAAAGACTATCCAAACATACACATTTATGCTTTCTAGATGGATATTCTGGTTTCTCTCAAATACCCGTGTCAGCGGAAGATCAATCAAAAACTACTTTTACTTGCCCTTTCGGTACTTTTTCTTATAGACGTATGCCTTTTGGTTTATGTAATGCACCTGCTACCTTTCGAAGATGTATGATGGCTATATTCTCTGACTTTTGTGAAAAGATTTGTGAGGTGTTCATTGATGACTTCTCCGTTTATGGATCCTCTTTTGATGATTGCTTGAGCAACCTTGATCGAGTTTTGTAGAGATGCGAAGACACTAGTCTCGTCTTGAATTGGGAAAAGTGCCACTTTATGGTTAATGAAGGCATTGTCTTGGGGCACAAGATGTCCGAGAGAGGTATTGAAGTTGATAAAGCTAAAGTTGATGCTATTGAAAAGATGACATGTCCCAAGGACATAAAAGGTATAAGAAGTTTCCTTGGTCATGCCGGTTTTTATAGGAGGTTCATTAAGAACTTCTCTAAAATCTCTAGGCCTCTGACTAATTTATTGCAAAAAGATATTCCTTTTGTCTTTGATGATGATTCTGTAGAAGCATTTGAAATACTTAAGAAAGCTTTGATCACTTCACCTATTGTTTAGCCAGCTGATTGGAATTTACCTTTTGAAATTATGTGTGATGCTAGTGATTATGCTGTAGGTGCTGTTATAGGGCAAAGAGTTGATAAGAAATTGAATGTTATCTAGTATGCTAGTAAGACTCTTGATGCTGCCTAGAGGAATTACGCTACTACTAAAAAGAATTCTTAGCAGTTTTGTTTGCATGTGATAAGTTTAGACCTTATATTGTTAATTCCAAAGTTACTATTCACACTGATCATACTGCTATTAAATACCTTATGGAAAAGAAAGATGCTAAGCCTAGACTCATTAGATGGGTTCTCTTGCTCCAAGAATTTGATTTGCATATTATTGATAGAAAGGGAGCTGAGAACCCCGTTGCAGACAACTTGTCTAGGTTAGAGAATGTTCTTGATGACCCACTACCTATTGATGATAGCTTTCCTGATGAACAATTAGTAGTCATTAATGCTTCTCGGATTGCTCCTTGGTATGTTGATTATGCTAATTACATTGTTGCTAAATTTATACCACCTAGTTTCACATACCAGCAAAAGAAAAAGTTCTTTTATGATTTAAGACATTACTTCTGGGATGACCCACACCTTTATAAAGAAGGAGTAGATGGTGTTATTATACGTTGTGTACCTGAGCATGAACAGGAACAAATCCTATGAAAGTGTCACTCTGAATCATATGGAGGACACCATGCTGGAGACAGAACTGCACATAAGGTATTGCAATCCGGTTTTTATTGGCCTACTCTCTTCAAAGATGCCCGTAAGTTTGTTTTATCTTGTGATGAATGTTAAAGAATTGGTAATATTAGTAGATGTCAAGAAATGCTTATGAATTATTCTCTTGTTATTGAACCGTTTGACGTTTGGGGCTCTGATTATATGGGACCTTTTCCTGCCTCTAATGGTTACACACATATTTTAGTTGTTGTTGTTTACGTTACTAAGTGGGTAGAAGCTATTCCAACTAGTAGTGCTGATCATAACACTTCTATTAAAATGCTTAAAGAAGTTATTTTTCCGAGGTTTGGAGTCCCTAGATATCTTATGGCTGATGGTGGTTCACATTTTATTCATGCTGCTTTCCGTAATATGCTTGCTAAGTATGATGTTAATCATAGAATTGCATCTCCTTATCACCCACAGTCTAGTGGTCAAGTAGAGTTGAGCAATAGAGAACTCAAATTAATTTTTCAAAATACTGTGAATAGATCTAGAAAGAATTGGTCCAAGAAACTTGATGATGCATTATGGGCCTATAGAACTGCATACAAAAATCCTATGGGTATGTCTCCGTATAAGATGGTTTATGGAAAAGCTTGTCATTGACCTCTAGAACTTGAACATAAAGCATATTGGGCTATCAAAGAGCTCAACTTTGACTTCAAACTTGCCGGTGAGAAGAGGTTGTTTGATATTAGCTCACTTGATGAATGGAGAACCCAAGCCTGTGAGAATGCCAAGCTATTCAAAGAAAAAGTCAAATGCTGGCATGACAAAAGGATACAAAAAGCGTGAGTTTAATGTAGGAGATTATGTGTTATTATTCAACTCTCGTTTAAGATTTTTTGCAGGAAAACTTCTCTCTAAATGGGAAGGTCCTTACGTTGTCGAGGAAGTCTACCGTTCGGGTGCCATAAAAATCAACAACTTCGAAGGCACAAGTCCGAGGGTGGTTGATACGTATCCAACGTATATACTTTTCCAAACACTTTTGCCCTTGTTTTGGACTCTAACTTGCATGATTTGAATGAAACTAACCCGGACTGACACTGTTTTTAGCAGAACTGCCATGATGTTGTTTCATGTGTAGAAAACAAAAGTTCTCGAAATGTCCTGAAAATCCTCGGAGGCACTTTTTGGAAAATATAGAAAATACTGGAGAAAGAATCAAGACTAGGGGGCCCACACCTTGTCCCCGAGGGTGGGGGTGTGCCCTCCCCCCTGGGCACGCCCCCCTGTCTTGTGGGCCCCCTGAGGCTCCCCCGACCTCAACTCCAACTCCATATATTCCGTCTCGCGGAGAAAAAAATCAGAGAGAAAGTTTCATCGCGTTTTATGATGCGGAGCCGCCGCCAAGCCCTAATCTCTCTCGGGAGGGCTGATCTGGAGTCCATTCGGGGCTCCGGAGAGGGGGATTCATCGCCGTCGTCATCATCAACCATCCTCCATCACCAATTTCATGATGCTCACCACCGTGCGTGAGTAATTCCATCGTAGGCTTGCTGGACGGTGATGAGTTTGATGAGATTTACCATGTAATCAAGTTAGATTTGTTAGGGTTTGATCCCTAGTATCCACTATGTTCTGAGATTGATGTTGCTATGACTTTGCTATGCTTAATGCTTGTCACTAGGGCCCGAGTGCCATGATTCCAGATCTGAACCTATTATGTTTTCATGAATATATGTGTGTTCTTGATACTATCTTGCAAGTCTATAGTCACCTATTATGTGTTATGATCTGACAACCCCTAAGTGACAATAATCAGGATACTTCTCGGTGATGACCGTAGTTTGAGGAGTTCATGTATTCACCATGTCTTAATGCTTTGGTCCGGTTCTCTATTAAAAGTAGGCCTTAATATCCCTTAGTTTCCACTAGGACCCCGCTGCCACGGGAGGGTAGGACAAAAGATGTCATGCAAGTTCTTTTCCATAAGCACGTATGACTATATTTGGAATACATGCCTACATTACATTGATGGATTGGAGCTAGTTCTGTGTCACCCTATGTTATAGCTATTACATGAGGAATCGCACCCGACATAATTATCCATCACTGATCCATTGCCTACGAGATTTTCACATCTTGTGTTTCGCTTATTTACTTTTTCGTTGCTACTGTTACAATCACTACAAAACCCAAAAATATTACTTTTGCTATCGTTACCATTACTATCATACTACTTTGCTACTAAATACTTTGTTGCAGATACTAAGTTATTCAGGTGTGGTTGAATTGACAACTCAACTGCTACTACCCAAGAATATTCTTTGGCTCCCCTTGTGTCGAATCAATAAATTTGGGTTGAATACTCTACCCTCGAAAGCTGTTGCGATCCCCTACACTTGTGGGTCATCAAGACTAATTTCTGGCGCCGTTGCCGGGGAGCATAGCTCTATTCTCTGAGTCGCTTGGGATTTATATCTGTTGATCACTATGAAGAACTTGAAAGACGCTAAAACCAAGATATATCCCTCAACTACGAGGGGAGGTAAGGAACTGCCATCT
This sequence comes from Triticum dicoccoides, assembly GCF_002162155.2. Lineage (NCBI taxonomy): Eukaryota > Viridiplantae > Streptophyta > Magnoliopsida > Poales > Poaceae > Triticum > Triticum dicoccoides. The sequence continues at coordinate 404,708,117 of NC_041381.1, read as the reverse complement.
AGTTCTACACTAGATTCTCTTTCTGTTATGAGTAAGTTTGCGACACCTAAACCTGCTACTGCTATGAATTCTGATATGTCGCATGTTATCGATGATGCCACTTCTGCTTTGCATGATACTTATCATGAAACTACTTCTGTGGGTGATACTACTTTGCCATTAGGTGAATTTCTTGATGAAAAACTTTCTAGGGCTAGAGAGAACGAAATTATTGAAGATGCTATTATTGATGATAGTGATGATGAAGGCTCTCCGAATGATTATATATGAATTGCTCGTTGTTCCTGAGGGTTATGTTATGAATGAAGAAGCTGCTAGAGCTATCTTTGCTTGCAATGATAGATATGATCTTAAGAAATTATTAGCTAAATGGAAGCAACAGTCTCTTAATGCTAGAATGAAACCTGACCCTGCTTTTGCTACTTCACCTATCTGTGTTACTGATAAGGATTATGAATTCTCTGTTGATCCTGAAATTATTACTTTGGTAGAATCCAATCCTTTTTATGGCCTTGAATCCGAAACTGTTGTGGCACATCTTACCAAGTTGAATGATATAGCTACCCTGTTTACTCATGATGATAAATCTTGCTACTTTTATATACTTAAGATATTTCCGTTCTCATTAAAGGGTGATGCTAAGACTTGGTATAATTCTCTTGCTCCTGGTTGTGTGCGTAGTCCCCAGGATATGATTTATTACTTCTCTGCTAAATATTTCCCTGCCCATAAGAAACAAGCTGCCTTGCGGGAAATATATAATTTTGTGCAAATGAGTCTTCCACAAGCTTGGGGGAGGCTTCTCCGATTATTAAATGCTTTGCCTGATCATCCTCTCAAGAAAAATGAAATACTTGATATCTTTTATAATGGACTAACCGATGCTTCCAAGGACTACTTGGATAGTTGTGCTGGTTGTGTTTTCAGGGAAAGAACAGTTGACGAAGCTGAATTACTATTGAATAATATGTTGACTAACGAAAATAATTGGACTCTTCTTGAGCCAATTCCCGAGGCAATTCCCGAACCAATTGAGCCAACTCCTGAGCCTATTCCTAAACCCACTCCGAAGAAGAGAGGTGTTTTATTCCTCAGCCCTGAAGATATGCAAGAGGCAAAGAAATCAATGAAAGAAAAAGGTATTAAAGCTGAAGATGTTAAGAATTTACCACCTATTGAAGAAATACATGGTCTTGGTATACCACCTGTTGAAGAACCACATTGTCTTGATAACCCGACACAGGTAGTAAAGGTAAATTTTCTCTATAGATATGATAAAGATGAAATCCCATCTACTAAATTTCATAGTCCATGCTTAGATGAATTTGATGATTTTATGAATAGACAAGAAAATTTCAATGATTATGCTGGTAGAGAGTTAAAGAACAATGCTTTCGAGATAGGACGCGTGAGTGATAATATGGCTAGAGTTAAAGGTGAACTTAAACTCATTAGCAAATATGCGTCTATGGTTGCTACTCAAGCTGAGCAAGTACTTAAAGCTCAAAATGATTTGCTAGATGAATTAAATAACAAAAATGACTTTGCTGTTAGAGTGGCTACTAGAACTGGTAGAATGACTCAGGAACCTTTGTATCCTAAAGGCCACCCTAAGAGAATTGAGCAAGATTCTCAGAATAATAATCTAGATGCTCCTAGTTCTTCCAAAAAGAAGAAAAAGAAAAACGATAGGACTTTGCATGCTTCTAGTGAACCTAATGTAGAAACACCTGAGAATCCTAATAATACTTCTATCTCTGATGCTGAAACACAATCTGGAGACGAACATGAACCTGATGATAATGCTAATAATGATGTTCATGTAGATGCTCAACCTAGTAATAACAATGATATAGAAATTGAACCTATTGTTGGTCTTGATAACCCACAATCAAGAAATCAACGTTACGATAAGAGGATTTTGTTGCTAGGAAGCATGGTAGAGAAAGAGAACCATGGGTTCAGAAACCCATGCCCTTTCCTCCTAAACCATCCAAGACAAAGGATGATGAGGATTTTGAGTGCTTTGCTGAAATGATTAGACCTATCTTCTTATGTATGCGCTTAACTGGTATGCTGAAAGTAAACCCTTATGCTAAATATATGAAAGATATCATTACAAACAAAAGAAAGATACCGAAAGCTGAAATTTCCACCATGCTTGCTAATTACACTTTTAAGGGTGGAATACCAAAGAAACTTGGAGATCTGGGGGTACCAACTATACCATGCTCCATTAAAAGAAATTATGTTAGAACTGCTTTATGTGATCTTGGAGCCGGTGTTAGTGTTATGCCTCTCTCTTTATATCGTAGACTTGAATTGAATGAGTTGACACCTACTGAAATATCTTTGCAAATGGCTGATAAATCAACTGCCATACTTGTTGGTATTTGTGAGGATGTGCCTGTTGTAGTTGCAAATGTCACCATCTTAACGGACTTTGTTATTCTTGATATTCCCGAGGACGTTAGTATGTCGATTATCCTTGGTAGACCCTTTTTGAACACTGCAGGGGCTGTTATTGATTGCAACAAAGGCAATGTCACTTTTCATGTTAATGGTGATGAGCATATGGTACACTTTCTGAGGAAACAATCTCAAGTTCATAGTATCAATTCTATTGGAAAAGTTCCAACTATCATTATTGGAGGTTTTGAATTTCCTCTCCCTACTGTCAAGAAAAAGTATGATATCCTTATTGTTGGGGATTTTCATATCCCCGTTGAGGTAACTTAGTGTTATTCGAAATTTCTCTGGTTCCGTGTTATTCGGAATGAGTTTGTTAACAAGACTTGATCAACCTTGTTAGTGGATTCATTTTGATGATCATGAGATGGATGAAACTAGAAGGCACAACCTTCTGTATTTTCTTTTTACTTTCTGTTATTTTGGAATAAATAAAGCAAAAATAGTATTATCTGTCTGTTTTCTGAATTATCCGTGCAATAAAAAAATATCTCAAAAATAAAAGTGCTCCAAATGCCATGCAAATTTAGTATAATTTTTTATGGAATATTTGAGGATTTTAGGCACTGAAATCACTACAGGAGGGGCAAGCACCAGGCCACGAGAGTGGAGGGCGCGCCCACCCTACCTGGGCGCGCCCCCTGTCTCGTGGGCCCCTGGTGGCCCCCCTCCACTTATGCCGGCACCAACGCACTCCATCTTCTACCCAAAAAAATCCCCATCCAGCTCAAGCATGAGTTCTAGCTCATTTTGCTGCGATTTTCGATCTCCTTGCTCAAAGCTCCATTCACAAAACTGCTTTGGGATATTGTTGCTTGGTATGTGACTCCTCCATTGGTCCAATTAATTTTTGTTCTAGTGCTTTATTCATTGCAAATTTTTGCTGCATAGGTGACCATGTTCTTGAGCTTGCATGTTAAATTTATGAGGTCCCAAGCATTTCTAATGCATGATATAGGCTCTAGGCACTTGTAGGAGTAGTTGCTACCATTCTTGTTAAGTTTTATTCACTTTTATTTTGAAGTTACTAAAATTTCAGAAATTTTTCAGAAAAAGAATTATGTCTAGGAGAATATATCAAGGTGGTTCCTTGGTAAATAAAGGGCCCAGGATTGCTATGCGTGAGCAAGATGTTGAATTACCGAGGGATGCGGATGTAAGAGCTTGTGAGTGGCCATCCGATGATTTTATGGTCGAGGGAGGCTTTAAGGAGGAATTTGACGCGTATGTGCGTAATGCTGAGCTGGAGGACTTCTTACAAGATAAGTGTCCCCAGTACTATCAATTGACTGATTCCTTTGTGCAAAGGTTTAAATATAACTGTACGCGTAAATCTCCTAGTGTCCTATTTGATATTTATGATACATCTTATACCATGGACTTAGAGGATTTTACAACTGCTTGCAAACTCCCGCAGTGGGGTAATATTAATGATCCTCACAAATCTGAATTTAGAGCTTTCCTTGCTAGTATTACTGTGGGAGAATCCAGGGACATAACACAAGCTAACATAGGGAGCATTCATTTTCCTGCTATACATTATTTCGCTCTCTTCATTGGTAGATGCATTAACGGTAAAGATGAAGCATGTCATATGTGTGTCCCTGATCTCTGTGTCCTCAAGAGTGCTGTGTTAGGTTATAAAGGTTATAACTTGGGGGCAATAGTTGCACATAGGTTGAAGAATAATGGTAGAGCTGGAGATTTATTTGGAGGAATTTATGCAACTCGTGTGGCTAACTATCTTGGTATAGCCCCACGAGAGGGGGATATGATGATACCTCCTGCTTATTTAGATTATGACGCCATGGTCAATCATCATTTTCTTAGGAGGAATGAACAATTCCTCCATTATCGACTAATCTATAACAGACGCAACGTCGTCCATGTTACTCTTCCTGCTCCTCTCCTTTTTGATTATCAGGCAAAAGGAAGATATGTTGTTACCAGGGAGGAAGCAGCTGAACACGAGTGGAGAGCAGAGGCGGTTCGCCAACATGCCTCCGCTCAGGAGGCATTTGCTGCTGCATCTCAGTACAAACCCAGTTACAACTACGGATATCACCCAGGCTACCCTTGGCATTAGACCAACTTAGGCCAAAAGCCTAAGCTTGGGGGAGTACGTATTTCTCACCGACTTTACATTCATGTTCACACGCTAGTCGTCGGTGCTCATACTCTTTCATTGTATTATCCATGCTAGTTTAAATTCTTTTTCTAGTTTTCTTCTTGTGTGTTTGATAAACCTTAAGAAAAACAAAAAAAAATAGTTAGTTTATTTTCCATGCTTGTAGTAGAATTAAAATGAAAACCCAAAAAGATTTCTCGTTCTTCCTTTTACTTGTTGGGAGCTTTCCCATGTAAATAGTTTTCTTTTCTTTTCTTTTCTTTGGGGGTCGAGAGGACCATATTGAGAATGTTTAGTGGCTCTCTTATGCATGATTGTTTATTTAACTTAGAGCCCATATTACTTTGTCTTCTCTCCTGAGTTAAATACTTGCAGATTCCAGCTTACTCCAATGCACGTACACTCTTATTATTATACACATCGTTTGGTCGTGCAAGTGAAAGGCAATAATGACGATATATGATGGACTGATTGTGATGAGAGAAGCTGGTATGAACTCGACCTCTCTTGTTTTTGTAAATATGATGAGTTCATCATTTCTAGTTCAGTTTATTATGAAGTAAACATATTTGCAATGACATTTAGAGATTATAGTTGCTTGTGCCATGCTTGATTAGCTATGACTTATAATGGTTTACCTTGCGTGCCAACATGCTATTAGAATGATTATAATGTGGTATGATGGGAGGGTATCCTCCTTTGAATGAATTGAGTGACTCGACTTGGCACATGTTCACGCATGTAGTTGAAACAAATCAACATAGCCTTCATGATATTTATGTTCATGGTGGATTATATCCTACTCATGTTTGTACTTAGTATGAATTAATTTTAATGCATGTTCATGACTGTTGTCGCTCTCTCAGTTGGTCGCTTCCCAGTCTTTTGCTAGCCTTCACCTGTACTAAGCGGGAATACTGCTTGTGCATCCAAACTCCTTAAACCCCAAAGTTATTCCATATGAGTCCACCATACCTTCCTATATGCGGTATCTACCTGCCGTTCCAAGTAAATTTGTATGTGCCAAACTCTAAACCTTCAAATGAAATTCTATTTTGTATGCTCGAGCAGCTCATGTTTCCACTAGGGATGCCTATATCTTCCATGCTAGGTGGGTTATTCTCAAGAGGAGTGGACTCCGCTCCTCATTCACGAGAAAGGGCCGGTAACCGGGATGCCGAGTCCCATGATCCAAAAAGATCAAAGCAAATCAAAATAATTAAACAAAACTCCCCTACGGCTGTTGTTAGTTGGAGGCACTCATTGTTTTGAGCAAGCCATGGATTGATGCTTGTTGGTGGTTGGGGGAGTATAAACCTTTACCATTCTGTTTGGGAACTGCCTATAATGCATGTAGTATGGAAGATACAACCATCTCATAGTTGTTGCGTTGACAGTGAAAGTATGCCGCCCAAAATGTTATTCAATCTCTATTTTAAAATCGAGCTCTGGCACCTCTACAAATCCCTGCTTCCCTTTGCGAAGGGCCTATCTATTTACTTTTATGTTGAGTCATCACCCTTCTTATTAAAAAGCACCCGCTGGAGAGCACACTGTCATTTGCATTCATTATCATTGGTTTATATTGGGTATGACTTGACTGGATCTCTTTTACCATGAATTACAATGTTTAGTCAGTCCTTGATCTTTAAAGGTGCTCTGCATTTATGTTTTGCGGTCTCAGAAAGGGCTAGCGAGATACTATTTTGTTATATCATGTTATGATTGTTTTGAGAAAATGTTGTCATCCGAGTTTTATTATTATCACTCGCTAGCTGATTATGCCATTGATATGAGTAATTGTGAGACCTAAGTGTTATTGTGAGTATGGTTAGTTCATAATATTGTTGAAACCTGAATGTTGGCTTTGCATGTTTACAACAACAAGAGCAAATAGAGTTTGTAAAAGTTTTTCTTTATCACTTTTAGTTTATCAACTGAACTGCTTGAGGACAAGCAAAGGTTTAAGCTTGGGGGAGTTGATACGTCTCCAATGTATCTACTTTTCCAAACACTTTTGCCCTTGTTTTGGACTCTAACTTGCATGATTTGAATGAAACTAACCCAGACTGACACTGTTTTCAGCAGAATTGCCATGATGTTGTGTTCATGTGTAGAAAACAAAAGTTCTCGGAATGTCCTGAAAATCCTCGGAGGCACTTTTTGGAAAATATAAAAAATACTAGAGAGAGAATCAAGACCAGAGGGCCCACACCCTATCCACGAGGGTGGGGGCGCGCCCTCCCCCCTGGGCGCGCCCCCCTGTCTCGTGGGCCCCCTAAGACTCCCCCGACCTCAACTCCAACTCCATATATTACGTCTCACGGAGAAAAAATCAGAGAGAAAGTTTCATCGCGTTTTATGATACGGAGCCGCCGCCAAGCCCTAATCTCTCTCGGGAGGGCTGATCTGGAGTCCGTTCGGGGCTCCGGAGAGGGGGATTCGTCTCCGTCGTCATCATCAACCATCCTCCATCACCAATTTCATGATGCTCACCGTCGTGCGTGAGTAATTCCATCATAGGCTTGCTGGACGGTGATGGGTTGGATGAGATTTACCATGTAATCAAGTTAGATTTGTTAGGGGTTGATCCCTCCTATCCACTATGTTCTGAGATTGATGTTGCTATGACTTTGCTATGCTTAATGCTTGTCACTAGGGCCCGAGTGCCATGATTTCAGATCTGAACCTATTATGTTTTCATGAATATATGTGTGTTCTTGATCCTATCTTGCAAGTATATAGTCACCTATTATGTGTTATGATCCGACAACTCGGAAGTGACAATAATCAGGATACTTCTCGGTGATGACCGTAGTTTGAGGAGTTCATGTATTCACCATGTGTTAATGCTTTGGTTTGGTTCTCTATTAAGAGGAGGCCTTAATATCCCTTAGTTTCCACTAGGACCCCGCTGCCACGGGAGGGTAGCACAAAAGATGTCATGCAAGTTCTTTTCCATAAGCATGTATGACTATATTCGGAATACATGCCTACATTACATTGATGAATTGGAGCTAGTTCTGTGTCACCCTATGTTATAGCTATTACATGAGGAATCGCATCCGACATAATTATCCATCACTGGTCCATTGCCTACGAGCTTTTCACATCTTGTGTTTCACTTATTTACTTTTCCGTTGCTACTATTACAATCACTACAAAACCCAAAAATATTACTTTTGCTATCGTTACCATTACTATCATACTACTTTGCTACTAAATACTTTGTTGCAGATACTAAGTTATCCAGGTGTAGTTGAATTGACAACTCAACTGCTAATACTCAAGAATATTCTTTGGCTCCCCTTGTGTCGAATCAATAAATTTGGGTTGAATACTCTACCCTCGAAAGCTGGTTCGATCCCCTACACTTGTGGGTCATCAGTGGTGAACGGTCAAAGAATTAAACATTATATTTCAGGTAATCCTATCAATGTTGAAACAAATATTATTGAAACCATAACCCCGGAGGAATACATAAGGGACACTTTCCAGAACGTTCCAGACTCCGAAAAGGAATAGGTATGTGGTACGGTAAGTAAACCGACTCCAAAACAATTCTAAAGGCAATTTCTATCAGTTTTGGAATATTTAAGAATTTTAGGAAGAAAGAAGTAGTCCGGGAAGGACACGAAGCCTCCACGAGAGTGGAGGGTGTCGGTGTCAAAACCGGCGGATCTTGGGTAGGGGGTCCAATCTGTGCGTCTTAGGCTGATGGTAACAGGAAGCATGGGACACAATGTTTACCCAGGTTCGGGCCCTCTCGATGGAGGTAAAACCCTACTTCCTGCTTGATTAATATTGAAGATATGTGTAGTACAAGAGTAGATCTACCACGAGATCATAGAGGCTAAACCCTAAGAGCTAGCCTATGATGGTATGATTGTAATTGTGATCGGCCTTCTAAGGACCATGCTCTCCGGTTTATATAGACACGTAGAGCTAGGGTTTACATGGAGTCGGTTACAAGGAAGGAAACATAATATCCGAATCGCCAAGCTTGTCTTCCACGCAAAGGAGAGTCCCATCCGGACACGAGCCGAAGTCTTGAGTCTTGTATCTTGACGCTTCAATAGTCCGTACGATGAATATAGTCCGGCTATCCGGATACCCCCTTATCCAGGACTCCCTCAGTAGCCCCTGAACCAGGCTTCAATGACGATGAGTCCGGCGCGTAGTCTTGTTTTCGGCATTGCAAGGCGGGTTCCTCCTCCAAATACTCCAAGGTTTTTATTGAACATGTAGGCCGTGTCCGGATCTGCAAAACGATCTTCACATACCACCATAGAGAGAATGATATTCAGCTGACAACTTTTAGACGACGTGACAGCCATTACAGCCAGGTCATTATTCGAACCGTTTTTTCACAACCAGCCACATCGCGCATTGCAAGGCGGTTTCCTTGACACATCTTGTCAAAGCAGAGATCATGTCCCCTTATCACGGGATTCTCATCAATACGGGTATGGGTAATCCCCCCGTGCCATCAATCGTGGCGCTTGGGAAGTAAGCGGTTCTCAACAAGCTAGTGGGGAGGCACACCACTTTCGTCGCCTCTATAAAGGGATAAGAGTTCCCCCAATCTTACCCACTCCTTCTTCCTCCTCTACCCACTCTTGCCTCCCCGAGCTCCAACGCCCTAATCCAAGTCTTCTCCGCACAGCTAAACATGTCCGGAGCAGGAGGCAAATGGGTGGCTTCCACCGTGAAGGAGAAGAACATCGCAAGTCTTCGGGCGGTCGGATACTTGGCCGCAGACATAGTGCACTGGCTACCAGATGGTGGGCAGGTCATTCCAACTCCAGGACCCCACAAGAGGGTCGTGTTCCTCGCCCACTTCGTCCGTGGACTGGGATTTCTACTCCACCCCTTTGTCCGCGGGCTCATGTTCTACTACGGGCTAGATTTCCATGATCTAGCCCCGAATTTCGTCCTCAACATCTCGGCGTTCATCGTCGCATGCGAGGCTTTCCTCCGCATTAAGCCTCATTTCGGCTTGTGGCTCCAAACCTTCTGCGTGAAGCCGAAGATCGTGAGCAGCCAGCAAGCGGAGTGCGGAGGAGCCATGGCGGGCAAAATGCCTAACGTCACCTGGCTTGACGTCTCCTTCGTGGAAACCGTGAAGGGGTGGCAATCGGGGTGGTTCTACATCACCGAGCCACACGACGCCAACTGGGCGGCAGCCCCCGAGTTTCGATCTGGAACCCCTATGCGGCTCACCTCCTGGGAACAGAAGGGCCTATTATGGGGCTAATCTACAGAGCTGACCGGACTCATCAACTCCATCAAGGGCATGAAGGACAATAACATCAAGCTTGTCAACGTGATCCAGGTCATGCTCATTCACCGGATTCTGCCGTGCCAAAGGCGGGCATTCAATCTGTGGGAGTTCGTCCCGGCCGAACACCGGACGCTCCAGAGGCTTTATGGCATGAAGCACAAGAACACGTGGAAGGCGTTGTTCAAGGCCACCGAAGTACCTCCTCTCATAACCGAGGACCGTGGGCTCCACGCCGCACGGCACGCTACCCAGGTGAGTTCTCAGGCTGCCACCGGGTTCGTTCCTTCACAATGTATTCATGGAAAATTCCTAAGTGATTGTGTATATTTTTCAGGAGTATGTGGAGGCAGCGGAGCAGATAGATTATCCGGCTCCTCTGCCGGAAAGCCCAGCTACTGATCTCCTGATGAAGATGTTGGTCCCGGCGCCCTACAAGGGGCCGGAGAAGAAGGCCGATAAGAAGGCCCCAGGGACCCGAAAGGCTCCCTGGCATAAGGCTACGCCCAAAGCCTCGTCCGAAGAGGACGAGGAAAACTCCTCCCCCGAAGGGGAAGAAGGAGAATAAGAAGAGGCCGCCCTATCCGGACAGGATGGGGGCCTGAGACGGCGGACCAGGCGACCAGGAGAGGCCCCCGGCGCAAGGCCGTCATACCCTTGTCGTCTGATGACGATGAGATAGATTCCTCCCGCGGAGGCGGGGAGGAACAAGAAGAAACACCACGTCCCCGTGTCGGGGGAGGGAAGAAGAGGAAGGCCGCCCCGGTGGGAGAGACTGGGACGTCCAAGAAGGGAAAGGTGTCCCTTCCAGACTACTCTATCACCGTCGCCGATAGCGAGGAAGGGTGGCTGCCCAGGAGGAAGCCCCTAGTGTGATCGTAAGTATCCGCACTCAATCGTAATTTTGCTTCATAGTTTTGTTATAACGCCAAACTTGTATGCAGTCCAGCCAGGGCCCATCCCGAGGCATCATCTTCGGACGGGTCCTTGAGTGAGTCAGCAATGAACTCACTTCCGACGGCCACCTCTCCTCGGCCTGCGGATGACACAGAGGTGTTGTCCCAAAGGCTCCCTGGGCAGGGGCAGGTGGATCTGGAGGCGCCCCAAGGCGGCGTTCCAGACATCGGACTCGTGGGGTTCAAGATCCTCACGGATCGTGTTGGTGAGAGCCGAAGTGAGCCGGACTCTCAGCCGAACACTGTTCCGGAGCCTTCAATGGTTCCGGATACAGGCGGGCAGCCCCTCGTTAGGGAGGGAGGGCCGTCTGTATCGAGGACATCCGTTGCGCCCGAGGCGCCGGACTGTCTGCTAGAAGCGCTTTGCGGCGCCTCCATAGATGAAGAGCACCGTACTCTCATGAGTGCTGTGATTCGAAAGGTTTCGTCCGCCAAGAGCGGACTAACCGAAGCCTGCACCAGCCTCCTAACAGGCTTTGAAGTAAGCAGTAAAAAATATGTGAAGTTACCACCCGATAGGTAGTAGCCCCTAATACTCTGTTTGGTGTTCGGAAAGAAAAACCAAATGGAGGGTCAATTATAATCCGCACGAGTCTAACAGTAAATTCGAATTTTAATAAACAGGCGGTGCTGCTGGCCACTGCTGCTCGCACAGCCAAAATCGCCGGCCTAACGCAGGACTTGGAGCGGGTGCAGGGAGAGCTCGGCCTCACGAGGAGGCAGCTCGAAGAGAGCAAAGGTGAATGATTCCCCTCTCCCATATAATAAATGGTAAATAAAATTTGATTATGCTAACGATGAAGCGTTGTGATTTGGTAACAGAAGCTACCATCGAAGGGGCGTCTCTCAAGAAGGCGCTATCTGAGGCCGAACACAAAACGGCCTCGGAACGCAAGGAGCGCAAAAAGCAAGAAGCCCGAGTGGGCGAAGTACAAGAAGAGCTCCAGGAGCTCGGCAAGAAGCTCGAGTCCGTGGAGCATGAGCTTAAAGCAAAAGAGGTCGAGCTTGTGAAGGCCCTTACAATTATAAAAAACCCCAAGGGCGAAGCCGAGAGGGCACAACACGAGATCCAGGAGGCCAAAAAGATAGCGGTGGGTAAGAAATTTTTTATGCAAAGCAAACATGTGGAGGAGGCGTTTCTTTTACTTACCTAAATCCGGAGCTCTCCAGGGGCATTCGCAGATCTGCCACGCAGCGTATTAGATGTCGCGGAGTTCTACCGTGCCCAGGAGGGGAGCTCAACGGAGAAGCTGTTCTGGTCCCAGTATGCTGAGGCCGAACATTCAACGCCTTTGAGTGACCAACTGAAGCAGTTGGTCGAACTCCACAAGGCGGCCGAAGTGGCTATGAAGGATCTCATAGTCCGGATATGGCCTGGTGAGCTTCTGCCCACCAGCTACTTCGGCCTGATCAAGCAGATAGTGGATGCTTGTACGCGACTGGAAGTCATTAAGCGATCCGTTTGCATTGAGGGTGCCCGCCGGGCCCTTGCCCGTGCAAAGGTGCATTGGGGCAAGCTGGATGCGGAGAAGCTGGTGAAGGACGGGCCGCCAGAGGGCAAGCCGCATCGCGTCCCCGAGAAGTATTATGATGGCGTTATGAAGGGTGCTTGCCTCGTGGCCGATGAATGTACCAAATACATCATTTTTGAATGAATTCACCTCTGTCATGTTTGTAATTTAAAGACAAAGTTACTTGCGCTAGTAGCGCTTCTGTTATTTAAAATATTACCTCCTGTGTGGCTGTTTATCAAATTCTGAAAGTAGGCCAGTCGTCGGCTTCCGCCCCCATGTAACTAGTACTGGGGTGTTTGTGGAAAACCCGGACACTCTTTATCCAAATGTTTGGTCCCTTAAGGAGGTGTCCAGCGCAGCGAACAAGGCAATCGGACTATACGGCTTTATAACCTTCACTTAGCCATAGAAGTTTACAATTTTAAATTTCGGCAAAGCCCCTAGAATCCGGAAGGCCGAATTGGGGCGCTATACACGCATATATCGGACAAAGCCGAATTATCGCCTAAAGCGGAAAAATCTTTAAGGATTTTAAGACCTCTCGAACAGCGATCAGCTCTCGCCACATCATGCCGGTCAGTTTTGTGCTTTCTCTACTGAGGTGCTCATCCGGAAGAACCAGGGCACAATCGCAGTAGTTCTTCCTACGCTGCCTTAGCCGAATTAACGGAATGTAAGGCACCAAAACAAGGTAGCCGGGCTATCCCAGCTATAGACCCAAGACATGATTCAGAGTTGATGCATATAATGCTATAAGTTCGGGGTGCCGCACTGTTGAAAGTGTTCGGACTTGTCGTGTCGTATTATGGGGCGCCATAAGAAGCCCCTGGCAAACTCAACGTACCGAAGTGTACGGAGGCAATATTAAAAGACAATTGTAAGAAAAAATGCTCAAATAAGAATAATAAGTTGATGCTATATATGGTCTCCCATTGGTAAATAATACGTTTAAGTGTATGTTTACAATGAATGCATTAAGCAGAGATAAATAGGATTATTTGACATATCCTATCCAGGAGCAGGCTACGTACAGATAGATAAAGCAGGAACAACGATCGTAAATAGATTCCACCTGGGTGTTTCCTGCTGTGCCCGAAGCCTATTACCTCCTGGGTTTCCTCTCCTATATAAGTCCGACAATCCGGCTCTTCTGGAGAAGCTGCACTAAAGCAATGTCCTTAAGGGTAAAAGGGAAGGTTATAAAGCAATACCTTACTATTGACTGAGCCACTACTACGCCTCCGCCTGTGCCCATGGTATTTTGAGTGCGTAATTGTGTACGCGTGGCACGAATGCTGCTTGGATGGGACTTGAGCGGAGGCTGGACTGCTAGTCATGCTCTTGGCGTTCCTGCTGATCCTGTTGCGGGGTGTTCCGCCCTCGCTTGACGGAACTTGAGGTTGTCGTCGCCGGATTGGTGGTTTGCCGGAGGAGGCCGCATTGTACTTCGGCCGCAAGGGCCGCAGTGTGCTCTTTTATACGCAGAGAGCGGTCCATATTTCCGTTGACTGTTATGACCCCGCGCGGGCCTGGCATCTTGAGCTTGAGGTGTGCATAGTGTGGTACCGCATTGAATCTGGCGAATGCGGTTCGTCCGAGCAGTGCGTGGTAACCACTGGGAAGGGACAATATCGAAGATTAGCTCTTTGCTTCGGAAGTTATCCGGAGATCCAAAGACCACTTCCAATGTTATAGAGCCCGTACAGCGGGCCTCTACTCCAGGAATGACACCTTTAAAGGTGGTTTTGGTGGGCTTAATCCTTGAAGGATCGATGCCCATTTTGTGCACTGTGTCCTGATAAAGCAGGTTCAGGCTGCTGCCTCCGTCCATAAGGACTCTTGTGAGGTGAAATCCATCTATGATTGGGTCTAGAACCAATGCGGCTGAGCCGCCGTGACGGATGCTAGTAGGGTGATCCCTACGATCAAAGGTGATCGGACAAGCTGACCATGGGTTGAATTTGGGGACGACTGGCTCCATCGCGTAGATGTCCCGTAGTGCTCGCTTCCGTTCCCTCTTGGGGATGTGGGTGGCGTAGATCATGTTGACCATTTTCACCCCGGGGGGAATTTCTTCTGTCCCCCCATGTTCGGACGCCGGGGCTCCTCGTCATCGTCGCTGTGCAACCCCTTGTCCTTGTTTTCGACGTTTATTTTGTCGGCCTGTTTAAATACCCAGCAGTCTCTATTGGTGTGGTTGGCTGGCTTGTCCGGGCTGCCATGAATTTGGCACGAGCACTCCAGTATATGGTCTAGACTGGACGGTCCCTGATTGTTGCGTTTGAATGGCTTCTTCCGCTGACTGGATTTGGATCCGCTGAATCCGGCATTGACCGCCGTGTCTTCGGTGTTGTCGCCGTTGTTCCGTCGCTTGTGTCTGTTGCGCCGTAGCTTGCCATTGTTCTCACGGATGTCTGACGTGCCAGAATGTGGCGTCGTGCTGCTGCGAGCCAACCAACTATCCTCGCCCACGCAAAAGTGAGTCATTAGTGTCGTGAGAGCTGCCATAGACTTGGGTTTCTCTTGGCCAAGGTGTCGGGCGAGCCACTCATCATGGATATTATGCTTGAAGGCCGCCAGGGCTTCGGCGTCCAGGCAGTCGACTATTTGGTTCTTTTTAGTTAGGAACCGAGTCCAGAATTTCCTGGCTGATTCTCCGGGCTGTTGAGTAATGTGGCTCAAGTCATCGGCGTCCGGAGGTCACACATATGTGCCTTGGAAGTTGTCAAGAAATGCGTCTTCCAGGTTTTCCCAATTGCCAATGGAATTTGCGGGCAGGCTGTTAAGCCAGTGCCGGGCGGGTCCTTTGAGCTTAAGGGGAAGATACTTGATGGCATGTAGATCGTCTCCGCGGGCCATGTGAATGTGGAGAAGGAAATCTTCGATCCATACCGCGGGGTCTGTTGTGCCATCGTATGATTCGATGTTTACGAGTTTGAACCCTTCTGGGAATTCATGATCCATCACTTCATCGGTGAAGCAGAGGGGGTGTGCGGCGCCTCTATGCCGGGCTATGTCGCGACGCAGTCCGGCTGCGTCTGACTGGTTATATTCGGCCCGGCCGGATTTGCTGGTAGTGTATCCGGTATGACGGTCATCGTCATGTGTCGCGGTGCGCCCCCGTGATCCATAGATCGATCTTGGTTGTCCTGCAGTGTTGTCCAGTTTATCGCGCAGGTCCTGAGTATTGCCCCGGGCCGTGGTAACCGGACGCGGGGGTGGGGGATGGTATTCGGGCTGATATGCCGATTTATCCCAACCTCGAGGCGGCCGGTCAGCCGTGTGGCGCTCGAGTCCATATTCCTCGGCTGCCAGGACTTCTTTCCATCTATCTGTGAGCAGATCTGGATCAGCTTGAAGCTGCTGCTACTTCTTCTTTAGGCTTCTTGCAGTGGCAATAAGCCGGCGCTTGAAGCGCTCCTGCTCTGCGGGGTCTTCGGGTACGCCGAACTCGTCGTCGCCGAGGCTAATCTCGTCTTCCGAGAGGGGCATGTAGTTGTCCTCATCCGGATACCCGTCTGTCGCCTATTCATCTGGGCTGTCATGCCCATCTTCCTGTTCGGCCTGCTCGAAGGTGGGCTGTTTGGGGTTGTATTCATCGTCGGCACCGTCCGGATCGTCTTCGTCCCCGGTGCCGGTATTGCCTTGACGGGGCTTGGAGCGGGGCGGGCGACGCCCATGCTTTGCTTTCTTCTTGGAGGGGTTATCCTCCATTGCCTCATCTCCATTGGCTTCTTTCGGAGTGTCCACCATGTATATATCGTATGAAGAGGTGGCTGTCCACTGTCCTATGAGCGGTGGCTCCTGTACGTCTCCTGCATCGTCGTCCATACCGTCGATGTCTTCGAAGTCGAAGTCGAGCACGTCGGTTAAATCATCGATCGTGGTGACAAAGTGGGTGGTGGGTGGGCAGCGAATTCCTTCGTCGCCCGCTTCCCACTCAAGCCGGACATAGTTCGGGCCAGAGCCTCCTGACAAAGACAGAGACTTTAATGAGTTCAACATGTCACCGAAAGGCGAGTGCTGAAAGATGTCCGCAGCGGTAAACTCCATTACCGGAGCCCAACCTGGCTCGACTGGCTCGAGAGTGTGCGGTCGTGAGCCAACAACCGGATATGAGTCCGGGGTCCCAAGGTCACAGGCCTCCACAAAGATGTGACCTGTGTTCGACTCCACCGCCGATGAGCGTGCGGCCTGCGAGGCGGGGTCCATCCCTCCGTCCTCGGGCAAAGTGACCTGTTCCGGATTTAGATCCGGGGCTATTGCAGGGATGATGTTCCGAGCATTGTCCGACAGCAGGTCTAGGCCATGCTCGTCGTGACTGTCTGGCGCTCCTGGCACAGGCTCGAATCCGTCGAAGATCAAGTCTCCGTGAATATCTGTCATATAGTTCAAGTTTCCGAACCTGATCTGGTGGACAGGGGTGTAGTTGTCGATCTGTTCCAGGTGGCCAAGCGAATTGGCCCGCAGTGTGAAGCTGCCGAACACAAAGATCTGTCCGGGGAGAAAAGTCTCACCCTGGATCGTGTTGTTGACGATTGAAGATGCCATCCAGCCTCGAAGCAACGACACAGAGGAACTCTCATTGAAAGCAACAATGTCGGTGTCAAAACCGGCGAATCTCGGGTAGGGGGTCCCGATCTGTGCGTCTTAGGCTGATGGTAACAGGAAGCATGGGACACAATGTTTACCTAGGTTCGGGCCCTCTCGATGGAGGTAAAACCCTACTTCCTGCTTGATTAATATTGAAGGTATGTGTAGTACAAGAGTAGATCTACCACGAGATCGTAGAGGCTAAACCCTAAGGGCTAGCCTATGATGGTATGATTGTAATTGTGATCGGCCTTCTAAGGACCATGCTCTCCGGTTTATATAGACACCGGAGAGCTAGGGTTTACATGGAGTCGGTTACAAGGAAGGAAACACAATATCCGAATCGCCAAGCTTGTCTTCCACGCAAATGAGAGTCCCATCCGGACACGAGCCGAAGTCTTGAGTCTTGTATCTTGACGCTTCAATAGTCCGGACGATGAATATAGTCCGGCTGTCCGGATACCCCCTTATCCAGGACTCCCTTAGAGGGCGCGCCCCCCTGTCTCGTGGACAGCTCGTGTGCCCCCCGTACTCCGTTTTCTTGCACGTTACATATTTTGGTTGGTGAAAATTCATTATGTAATCTCCCGAAAGTTTTGACCACTGTATTATGCAAATATCCTCTATTTTCGTTTCGAGCTGTTTCTGCCACAGGTTTAAGCAACATGTCATCTCAAGATTCGGAGGGAGAAAGCTATGTGGCTGATTACCTTGCAGACCCTAAAGTCTATGGGGATTTGGACAATAGTGGCTGGACCACGGAGGAAGAAGAAGACTATGAGCCTAAGGGGAAGGAAGAAACAAGCTCAGACGAAGATGAAATTCCATTACCTCAACCGGGGGATATGCATGTGGAGTTTAAAAAGTCAAGCCTACCTGCTAGAGCAAAGAAGCCAAAGATCGAGTTTATCCCTTTTCATCTCTTGCAGGAAAATAAGCAGGAACTATGCAAAAGAGTATTAAGTCTTGAGCGGGAGATCGAGGACCTAAAAGATCAAAACACTATACTCAAGCGTAAATTGAGGAAGAAGTCACCATAATTATCACCACCTTCACCACCTCCGAAGACATAATTACATGGGAATGGGCACTCCCCTTGGCAACTGCCAAGCTTGGGGGAGGTGCCCCGGTATCGTATCACCATCACACTCCTATCTTTACCATTTTATTTAGTTCGATTCTTTTAGTAGTATCTCGATCTAGTAGATTGAAGTTTTGATATCAAGTAGTTTTGAGTTTTGCTTTATGATATCTTTATGTAATCGACTCCGTGAGTTATCTATAATAAAGATTAGTGTTGAGTCAAGGGCTTTGCTATCTTGCTATGATCTTGAGAAAAATAGAAAGAATAAAAAGAATAAAAGAGTTCATATTGATCTTATGGATAGTGATGACTTCACACATAGAAAGTATGAGGCTTAAAAGTTGTTGAGAGTTGATAAGCATAGTTTTGGTCATCGTTGCAATTAATAGGAAGTAATAATGAAAGAGAGGTTTCACATATAAATATACTATCTTGGACATCTTTTATCATTGTGAGCACTCATTAAGTATGACATGCTAAAAGAGTCGACGTTGGACAAGGAAGACAATGTAATGGTTTATGTTTTCTCACATCTCAGTTAAAGTATATTGTCACTGAGCTTCCAAACATGTTGAGCTTGGCTTTCCCCCTCATGCTAGCCAAATTCCTAGCACCAAGTAGAGATACTACGTGTGCTTCCAAATATCCTTAAACCCAGTTTTGCCATGAGAGTCCACCATATCTACCTATGGATTGAGTAAGATCCTTCACATAAGTTGTCATCGGTGCAAGCAATAAAAGTTGCTCCCCAAATATGCATGACTTATTAGTGCGGAGAAAATAAGCTTTATACGATCTTGTTATGGAAGCAATAAAAGCGACAGACTACATAATAAAGGTCCATACACAAGTGCCAATATAAAGTGACATTCTTTCGTACTAAAATTTTGTGTATCCAACCCTAAAAGCGCATGACAACCTCTGCTTCCCTCTGCGAAGGGCCTATCTTTT
>NC_041381.1:404663480-404688473 GCF_002162155.2 Triticum dicoccoides | reverse complement strand
ATGGACTATTATTGTTGACATCACCTAAAGGTGAATACGTTGGGAGGCAACACAATAAGCCCCTATCTTTCTCAGTGTCCGGCTGAAACTCTATAACCACAAGTATTGCGTGAGTGTTAGCAATTGTAGAAGATTATATGATAGTTGAGTATGTGTACTTGCTGAAAAGCTCTATTGTTGACTCTTTGTGATGTTATGATAAATTGCAATTGCTTCAATGACCGAGATTATAGTTTGTTAGCTTTCAATGAAGTTTCTGAACCATACTTGACATTGTGAATTGATTGTTACTTGAGCATAAGAATTCATATGACAAAATCTATATATGTTGCTGTTATAAGAATGATCATGATGCCCTCATGTCCATATTTTATTTTTATCGACACCTCTATCTCTAAACATGTGGACATATTTTTCGATTTCAGCTTCCGCTTGAGGACAAGCGAGGTCTAAGCTTGGGGGAGTTGATACGTCCATTTTGCATCATGCTTTTATATCAATATTTATTGCATTTTGGGCTGTTATTACACATTTTATATCAATACTTATGGCTATTCTCTCTTATTTTATAAGGTTTACCACGAAGAGGGGGAATGCCGGCAGCTGGAATTCTGGCTGGAAAAGGAGCAAACATTGGAAACCTATTATGCACTGCTCCAAATGACTTGAAACTCCACGAAACTTATTTTTGAATTTAATAAGAATTATTGAGCGGAAGAAACATCTCAGGGGGCCCACACCCTGGCCAGGAGGGTGGGGGCGCGCCCACCCCTACTGGGTGCGCCCCTGTCTCCTGGGCCCCCTGGTGGCCCTCCGGTGTCCATCTTCTGCTATATGAAGGCTTTTACCCTGGAAAAATTGTGGGCGAGCTTACGGGACGAAACTCCGCCGCCACGAGGCGGAACCTTGGCGGAACCAATCTAGAGCTCCGGCAGAGCTGTTCTGCCGGGGACACTTCCCTCCGGGAGTGGGAAATCATCACCATCGTCATCACCAACGATCCTCTCATCGGGAGGGTGTCAATCTCCATCAACATCTTCACTGGCACCATCTCCTCTCAAACCCTAGTTCATCTCTTGTATCCAATCTTGTATCCAAAACCACAAATTGGTACATGTGGGTTGCTAGTAGTGTTGATTACTCCTTGTAGTTGATACTTATTGGTTTACTTGGTTGAAGATCATATGTTCATATCCTTAATGCATACTATTACACCTCTGATTATGAACATGAATATGCTTTGTGAGTAGTTACATTTGTTCCTGAGGACATGGGTGAAGTCTTGCTATTAGTAGTCATGTGAATTTGGTATTCGTTCGATATTTTGATGAGATGTATGTTGTCTTTCCTCTAGTGGTGTTATGTGAACATCGACTACATGACACTTCACCATTATTTGGGCCTAGAGGAAGGCATTGGGAAGTAATAAGTAGACGATGGGTTGCTAGAGTGACAAAAGCTTAAACCCTAGTTTATGCGTTGCTTCGTAAGGGGCTGATTTGCCCATATGTTTAATGGTGTGGTTAGGTTTACCTTAATACTTTTGTTGTAGTTGCGGATGCTTGCAATAAGGGTTAATCATAAGTGGGATGTTTGTCCAAGTAAGGGCAGTACCCAAGCACCGGTCCACCCACATATCAAATTATCAAAGTACCGAACGTTGATCATATGAGCGTGATGAAACTAGCTTGATGATAATTCCCATGTGTCCTCGGGAGCGCTTTTCTCATTATAAGAAATTGTCCAGGCTTGTCCTTTGCTACAAAAAGGATTGGGCCACCTTGCTGCACCTTATTTACTTTTATTGCTTGTTACTCGTTACAATTTATCTTATCACAAAACTATCTATTACTTACAATTTCAATGCTTGCAGAGAAAACCTTACTGAAAACCGCTTATCATTTCCTTCTGCTCCTCGTTGGGTTCGACACTCTTACTTATCGAAAGGACTACGATAGATCCCCTACACTTGTGGGTCATCACCTACCCCCCTGGGCGTGCCCCCTGCCTCGTGGCCACCTCGTGTGTCCTGCAGACTCCGTTTTCTTGCACGATACTTCTTTTGGTCGGTAAAAATTCATTATATAATCCCTCGAAGGTTTTTACCATCGTACAACAATGAAATCCTCTGTTTTTGTTGTGAGCTTCTTCTGCAGTAGGTTTAGAGCAAGATGTCTTCTCAAAAGTCAGTCGAAGAGAGTCGGTATCTCATCCGACACTGGGGCCAAGAGCAAACAACGATGCTGACCACTTTGGGCCATCAACAGAGGAAGAGGTGGAGGCCGACTTGAACAGGATAGATGCCATGGAGGAGGATCAAGAAGTTACCTCTCGTCTCCAAGACAGATTCATCGTGGAGGAACTTCAGAGCTCAACAATTCCAAACTCTGTCATCCATCCCAATGCTAGATTTCTTTCTTCTGAAAATATGAAAAATAGTGTTACTTGTTCTCCCGCAGGTATGCAACATCCATGGGGAAAGGAGCTTTAGATGTCACGGGTAAACTCTGTAAGGAAATAATGGATCTTAAGCAGCAAGTCAATAAGCTCGAGGAAGACAATCATCTCCTAAGGGGCATCATCGCCAAGAATATCACATCACCACCTCCGAAGAAAGAGACATAAACACATGGGTATGGGCACTCCCCTTGGCAACTGCCAAGCTTGTGCCCCGGTATCGTATCACCATCACACTTCTATATTTACCGTTTTTCTTAATTAGATACTTTTGGTTATATCTTGATCTAGTAGAATAAAGTTTAGTATGATCTAGCTTTGAGTTTTGTTTCGATCCCTATCTATGTAATCGAGTCTATGAGCTATATATAATAAAGATTAGTTTTGAGTCGAGGGCTTTTGCTATCTTGCTATGATCTTGAGGAAATAAAAGAAAGAACAAAAAGAAATAAAAAGATCATATTGATCTTATGGAGAGTAATGATTTCACATATAAAGAGTATGATGAATAAAAGTTGTTGAGAGTTGACAAACATAGTTTTGGTCATCATTGCAATTAATAGGAAGTAATAAAGAAAGAGACGTTTTCACATATAAATATACTATCTTGGACATCTTTTATGATTGCGAGCACTCATTAAAATATGACATGCTAAAAAGTTGATGTTGGACAAGGAAGGCAACATAACGGGTTATGTTTTCTTATATCCGAATAAAGTATATTGTCATGGACCATCCAACATGTTGATCTTGCCTTTCTCCCTCATGCTAGCCAAATTCTTTCCACCAAGTAGAGATACTACTTGTGCTTCCAAACATCCCTAAACCCAATTTTGCCATGAGAGTCCACCATACCTACCTATGGATTGAGTAAGATCCTTCAAGTAAGTTTTCATTGGTGCAAGCAATAAAAATTGCTCTCTAAATATGTATGATCTATTAGTGTGGAGAAAATAAGCTTTATACGAGCTTGCGATATGGAAGAAATAAAAAGTGATGGACTGCATAATAAAGGTCCCTATCACAAGTGGCAATATAAAGTGACGTTCTTTTGCATTAAGATTTTGTGCATCCAACCATAAAAGCGCATGAGAACCTCTGCTTCCCTCTGTGAAGGGTCTATCTTTTATTTTTATCTTCTACCCTTATACAAGAGTCATGGTGATCTTCACCTTTCCTTTTTACACTTTAACCTTTTGGCAAGAACTATATGTTGGAAAGATCTTGATAGATATATCCACTTGGAAGTAGGTTCTCATAAAGTATTATTGTTGACATTACCCTTGAGGTAAAAGGTTGGGAGGCGAAACTATAAGCCCCTATGTTTCTCTGTGTTCGATTGAAACTTCATACCCATAAGTATTGCGAGTATTAGCAATTGTGAAAGACTAAATGATAGTTGAGTATGTGGACTTTCTGAAAAGCTCTTACATTGACTCTTTCTGATGTATGATAAATTGCAACTGCTTCAATGACTGAGATTATAGTTTGCTAGTTATCAATGAAGTTTTTGATTCATACTTTACATTGTGAATAGATTGTTACTCAAGCATAACAAATCATATGACAATATATATGTTGTTGTTCTAAGAATGATCATGATGCCCTCATGTCCGTATTTTATTTTATCGACACCTCTATCTCTAAACATGTCGACATATTTTTCGATATCGGCTTTCGCTTGAGGACAAGTGAGGTCTAAGCTTGGGGGAGTTGATAGATCCATTTTGCATCATACTTTTATATCAATATTTATTGCATTATGGACTGTTATTACACTTTATATCACAATACTTATGTATTTTCTCTCTTATTTTATAAGGTTTACACGAAGAGGGAGAATGTCGGCGGCTAGAATTCTGGGCTGGAAAAGGAGCAAATATTAGAGACATATTCTGCACAACTCCAAAAGTCCTGAAACTCCATGAAAGTCAGTTTTGGAATATATTAAAAATATTGGGCGAAGAAAGCACCAGAGGGGGGTCACCCAACAGCCACGAGGGTGGAGGGCGCGCCCTACCCCCCTGGTCGTGCCCCTGCCTCGTGGGCCACCTGGCAGGCCCCCGATGCCCATCCTCTGCTATATGGTATCTTTTTCCCTGGAAAAAATCAGAAGGAAGCTTTCGGGATGAAGCACCACCGTCTCAAGACGGAACCTGGGAGGAACCAATCTAGGGCTCCGGTGGAGCTGTTTTGCCGGGGAAACATCCCTCCGGGAGGGGGAAATCGTCGTCGTCGTCATCACCATCTATCCTCTCATCGAGAGGAGGAGAATCTCCATCAACTTCTTCACTAGCACCATCTCCTCTCAAACCCTAGTTCATCTCTTGTATCCAATCTTTGTCAAAACCTCAGAATGGTACCTGTGGGTTGCTAGTTGTGTTGATTACTCCTTGTAGTTGATGCTAGTTGGTTTATTAGGTGGGAGATCATATGTTCACATCCTTTATGCATATTAATACCCCTCTGATTATGGACATGAATATGATTTGTGAGTAGTTACGCTTGTTCCTGAGGACATGGGAGAAGTCCTGTTATAAGTAATCATGTGAATTTGGTATTCATTCAATATTTTTATGAGATGTATGTTGTCTTTCCTCTAGTGGTGTTATGTGAATGTTGACTACATGACACTTCACCATGATTTGGGCCTAGGGGAAGGCATTGGGAAGTAATAAGTAGATGATGGGTTGCTAGAGTGACAGAAGCTTAAACCCTAGTTTATGCGTTGCTTCGTAAGGGGCTGATTTGGATCCATATGTTTCATGCTATGGTTAGGTTTACCTTAATTCGTCTTTCGTAGTTGCGGATGCTTGCGAGGGGGTTAATCATAAGTAGGATGCTTGTCCAAGGAAGGGCAGTACCCAAGCACCGGTCCACCCACATGTCAAATTATTAAAGTAACGAATGTGAATCATATGAGATGATTAAAGCTAGCTTGACAGAAATTCCCATGTGTCTTCGGGAGCACTTTGCTTTATATAAGAGTTTGTCCAGGCTTGTCCTTTGCTACAAAAAGGATTGGGCCACCTTGCTGCACCTTAGTTACTCTTGTTACTTGTTACCCGTTATGAATTATCTTATCACAAAACTATCTATTACCGACAATTTCAGTGCTTGCAGAGAATACCTTACTGAAAACCGCTTGTCATTTCGTTTTGCTCCTTGTTGGGTTCGACACTCTTACTTATCGAAAGGACTACGATAGATCCCCTATACTTGTGGGTCATCAATGATGTCCATATCATGTCACATATTTTGATTGCATGTGATGTTTATCCTTTATGCATCTTATTTTGCTTTGTACGTCGATAGCATTATAAGATGATCCCTTACTAAATTTCAAGGTATAAGTGTTCTCCCTGAGTATGCACCGTTGCTATAGTTCATCGTGCCGAGACACCACGTGATGATCAGGTGTGATAAGTTCTACGTTCACATACAATGGGTGCAAGCCAGTTTTGCACATGTAGAATACTCGGGTTAAACTTGACGAGCCTAGCATATGCAGATATGGCCTCGGAATACTGAGACTAAAAGGTCGAGCGTGAATCATATAGTAGATATGATCAACATAGTGATGTTCACTATTGAAAACTACTCCATCTCACGTGATGATCAGACATGGTTTAGTTGATTTGGATCATGTGATCATTTAGATGAGTAGAGTGATGTCTATCTAAGTGGGATTTCTTAAGTAATATGATTAATTGAACTTTAATTTATCATGAACTTAGTCCTGATAGTTTTTGCATGTCTATGTTGTTGTATATTAGTGGCCCGTGCTACCGTTCCTTTGAATTTTAATGTGTTCCTAGAGAAAGCTAAGTTGCAAGATGATGGTAGAAATTACATGGACTGGGTCCGTAACTTGAGGATTATCCTCATTACTGCACAGAAGAATTACGTCCTGGAAGCACCGCTAGGTGTACCACCTGCGCCAGCAACTACAGACATTGTGAATGCCTGGCAGACGCGTGTTGATGACTACTCGATAGTTCAGTGTGCCATGCTTTACGGCTTAGAATCGGGACTTCAAAGACGTTTTGAACATCATGGAGCATATAAGATGTTCCAAGAATTGAAGTTAATATTTCAAGCAAATGCCCGAGTTGAGAGATATGTAGTCTCCAAAAAGTTCTATAGCTACAAAATGGAGGAGAATAGTTCTGTCAGTAAACACATACTCAGAATGTCTGGGTACCATAACCACTTTGACTCAGCTGGGAGTTAATCTTCTTGATGATAGTGTCATTGACAGAGTTCTTCAATCACTGCCACCAAGCTATAAAGGCTTCGTGATGAACTATAGTATGCAAGGGATGACGAAAACGATTCCGGAGCTCTTCGCAATGTAAAGGTTGCGGAGGTAGAAATCAAGAAGGAGCATCAAGTGTCGATGGTTAACAAGACCACTAGTTTCAAGAAAAAGGTCAAAGGGAAGAAGGGGAACTTCAAGAAGAATAGAAAGCAAGTTGCTACTCCCGGGAAGAAGCCCAAGTCTAGACCTAAGCCTGAAACTGAGTGCTTCTACTGCAAAGGGACTGGTCACTAGAAGCGGAACTGCCCCAAGTATTTGGCGGATAATAAGGATGGCAAAGTGAAAGGTATATTTCATATACATGTTATTGATATGTACCTTACTAATGCTCGTAGTAGTGCCTGGGTATTTGATACTGGTTCTGTTGCTCATATTTGCAACTCGAAACAGGGGCTATGGATTAAACGAAGATTGGTTAAGGACGAGGTGACGATGCGCATCGGAAATGGTTCCAAGGTCGATGTGATCGCCATCGGCACGCTACCACTACATCTACCTTCGGGATTAGTTTTAGACCCGAATAATTGTTATTTGGTGCCAACGTTGAGCATGAATATTATATCTGGATCTTGTTTAATGTGAAATGGTTATTCATTTAAATCAGAGAATAATGATTGTTCTATTTATATGAGTAATATATTTTATGGTCATGCACCCTTGTTGAGTGGTCTATTTTTGTTGAATCTCGATCGTAGTGATACACATGTTCATAATATTGAAGCTAAAAGATGCAAAGTTGATAATGATAGTGCAACTTATTTGTGGCACTGCTGTTTAGGTCATATTGGTGTAAAGCGCATGAAGAAACTCCATGTCGATGGGCTTTTGGAATCACTTGATTATGAATCACTTGGTGCTTGCGAACCATGCCTCATGGGCAAGATGACTAAAACTCCGTTCTCCGGAACAATGGAATGAGCTACTGACTTATTGGAAATAATACATAAATATGTATGCAGATCAATGAGTGTTGAGGCTCGTGGCGGGTATCATTATTTTCTTACCTTCACAGATGATTTGAACAGATATGGGCATATCTACTAAATGAAGCATAAGTCTGAAATGTTTGAAAAGTTCAAAGAATTTCAGAGTGAAGTGGAAAATCATCATAACAATAAAATAAAGTTTCTACGATCTGATCATGGAGGGGAATATTTGAGTTACGAGTTTGGTCTTCATTTGAAACAATGTGGAATAGTTTCGCAACTCACGCCACCTGGAACACCGTAGCGTAGTGGTGTGTTCGAACGTACTTTATTCGATATGGTGCGATCTATGATGTCTCTTACTGATTTACCACTATCGTTTTGGGGTTATGCTTTAGAAACGGCTGCATTCACTTTAAATAGGGCACCATCAAAATCCATTGAGACGACGCCATATGAACTGTGGTTTGGCAATAAACCAAAATTGTCGTTTCTTAAAGTTGGGGCTGCGATGCTTATGTGAAAAAGCTTCAACCTGATAAGCTCAAACCCAAATCGAAGAAGTGTGTCTTCATAGGATACTCAAAGGAAATTGTTGGGTACACCTTCTATCATAGATCCGAAGGTAAGATATTCGTTGCTAAAAATGGATCCTTTCTAGAGAAGGAGTTTCTCTCGAAAGAAGTGAGTGGGAGGAAAGTAGAACTTGATGAGGTAATTGTACCTTCCAGTGATTCCTACACCAATTAGTGAGGAAGCTTATGATGATGATCATGAAACTTTAGATCAAGTTACTACCGAACCTCGTAGGTCTTCCAGAGTATGGTTCGCACCAGAGTGGTACGGTAATCTTGTTCTGGAAGTCATGTTACTAGACCATGATGAACCTACGAACTATGAGGAAGCGATGATGAGCCCAGATTCTGCGAAATGGCTTGAGGCCATGAAACCTGATATGGGATTCATGTATGAGAACAAAGTATGGGTTTTGATGGACTTGCCCGATGATCAGCAAGCCATAGAAAATAAATGGATCTTCAAGCAGAAGACTGACTCTGACGGTAATGTTACTGTTTACAAAGCTCGACTTGTTGCGAAAGGTTTTCGACAAGTTCAAGAAATTGACTATGGTGAGACCTTCTCACCCGTAGCGATGCATAAGTCTGTTCAAATCATGTTAGCAATTGCCGCATTTTATGATTATGAAATTTGGCAAATGGATGTCAAAACTGCATTCCTTAATGGATTTCTTGAAGAAGAGTTGCATATGATGCAACCAGAAGGTTTTGTCGATCCAAATGATGCTAACAAAGTGTGCAAGCTCCATCGATCCATTTATGGACTGGTGCAAGCCTCTCGGAGTTGGAATAAATGCTTTGATAGTGTGATCAAAGCATATGGTTTTATACAGGCTTTTAGAGAAGCCTATATTTACAAGAAAGTGAGTGGAAGCTCTATAACATTTCTAATATTATATGTGGATGACATATTGTTGATTGGAAATGATATAGAATTTCTGGATAGCATAAAAGGATACTTGAATAAGAGTTTTTCAATGAAAGACCTCGGTGAAGCTGCTTACATATTGGGCATCAAGATCTATAGAGATAGATCAAGATGCTTAATTGGACTTTCACAAAGCACATACCTTGATAAAGTTTTGAAGAAGTTCAAAATAGATCAGTCAAAGAAAGGGTTCTTGCCTATGTTACAAGGTGTGAAGTTGAGTCAGACTCAATGCCCGACCACTGCAGAAGATAGAGAGAAAATGAAAGTCATTCCCTATGCCTCAGCCATAGGTTCTATCATGTATGCAATGCTATGTACCAGACCTGATGCGTGCCTTGCTATAAGTATAGCAGGGAGGTACCAAAGTAATCCAGGAGTGGAGCACTGGACAGTGGTCAAGAACATCCTAAAATACCTGAAAAGGACTAAGGATATGTTTCTCGTTTATGGAGGTGACAAAGAGCTCGTCGTAAATGGTTATGTCGATGCAAGCTTTGACACTGATCTAGATGACTCTAAGTCACAATCCGGATACATATTTATATTGAATGGTGGAGCTGTCAGTTGGTGCAGTTCCAAGCAGAGCGTCGTGGCGAGATCTACGTGTGAAGCGGAGTACATAGCTGCTTCGGAAGTAGCAAATGAAGGAGTCTAGATGAAGGAGTTCATCTCCGATCTAGGTGTAATATCTAGTGCATCGGGTCCAATGAAAATCTTTTGTGACAATACTGGTGCAATTACCTTGGCAAAGGAATCCAAATTTCACAAGAGAACCAAACATATCAAGAGACGCTTCAACTCCATTCGACACCAAGTCGCGGAGGGAGACATAGAGATTTGCAAAATACATGCGGATCTGAATGTTGCAGACCCGTTGACTAAGCCTGTTCCACGAGCAAAACATGATCAGCACAAGACTCCATGGGTGTTAGAATCATTACTCTGTAATCCAGATTATTGACTCTAGTGCAAGTGGGAGACTGAAGGAAATATGCCCTAGAGGCAATAATAAAGTTGTTATTTATATTTCCTTATATCATGATAAATGTTTATTATTCATGCTAGAATTGTATTAACCGGAAACTTAGTACATGTGTGAATACATAGACAATACATAGTGTCCCTAGTATGCCTCTACTTGACTAGCTCGTTAATCAAAGATTGTTATGTTTCCTAACCATAGACATGTGTTGTCATTTGATGAACGAGATCACATCATTAGGAGAATGATGTGATGGACAAGACCCAGCCATTAGCTTAGCATTATGATCATTTCAGTTTCATTGCTATTGCTTTCCTCGTGACTTATACATGTTCCTCGGACTATGAGATTATACAACTTCCAAATACCGGACGAACACCTTGTGTGCTATCAAACGTCACAACGTAATTGGGTGATTGTAAAGATGCTCTACAAGTGTGAAAGATCATGCGGTGCCCCCATGTTTGGTTTTGGCAATTGATGACAATCTCTCTGGACTAATGGTTGCCTTGAGTTATATTTGAAGGGTTTTTCCATAGGCTTTTCTTGGAGTCCATGTGTTGGTTTCAAGGAGTTTATGAGTTGACCAAGGTGCTATTAAGAAATTATCCAAAGATTGGTCATGTGAGTGTTGAGCTTATTGCAAGCAAGTCTTGAAGAAGAAGATTATGTGATCATTCATGTTTACCTTCAAGACATCATCCAAATGAAGAGAGTTGGAAAGATTCAAGGTTAATCTAGACTAAGTACAGAGAGTGATTCAAGTTGATCAACACACAGAGCGCACAAGTTGTACCGAGAGGGACCAAGTGTTCCCATGGTATGGTAAGCATTGTCCATTACACTTTGTGTACTAACCCATGGTCTACGTGAGAGTTCTTTGTGGGGTTAGGTATGTTTCCATGGTCTTGCGTCAAGAGGAAGATCCCATACAACCCATGGAGGATGACATCAAGTGGTGATCGTCATCAAGTTTGCTGTGTGCAAGTTCAAGTGGAGCAACACGAAGAGTGGCTCAGCCATAATGGAGTATGGGGGAGCAATCAAGTTTGAATCTTGCCATCCATTGTGGTGTCAATGGACTTTTGAAGATGTGCCGAAGAGTCGCTCACCCATAGTGGACTATGGGGGAGCAATTATCTAGTCTTCATCGAGCCAACGCAATCAAGAAAGGTGTTCCAACTTGAGGGAGTCAAGATCGTCTTCATCTAGCTCAAGTGGACCATGTGCAAGTCAAAGGTTTGACCTTGATAGGTTTTATATTTTACCGGTCTCGTGGTGGTAGTTGGGAGACCGGGTTATAGGATCGTTTGCCGTACTATCAAGGGGGGGCTCTCAAGTTGGTAGCTTGATCGTATCGTTAGTAGAGAGCTCAAACCATTGCATCCTTGCATCATGTTTCTTTGTTCTTGTTTGGTTCTCTTTGTGAGTCTTAGAGCTTATGGTCATCTTGATGACAAGCTTGAGTTCATCGAAAACGGAGTTCGCATGCGTCTTCTATGATGTTTTCGGTGTTGGAGGTTTTACCGGTCTTATCCAAGGAAGGGTTCTCACCATTTTCTTATGGGCCTTTTCTCATTTTCTTCTTATTGATATTTATATCAAGTTTGTGTTAGCCCTTGTTGCTAGCTTTCCAACAAACTTGGTTTCATCGAATTCGGAGCTCGTATGCGAAAGTTGTGGCTGTTTTGATATTGCCTGTTTTACATAGAGAGGTTGTACCGCCCCGTAGAGAGGTTGTACCGGTTGACTGGTACAACCGGTATTTGGAGCGGTTGTACCGCTCCAGAATTGGTCCGGAGGTTGTACCGGCCATGTACCGCTCTACCATCGGACTAGTTTCTGTTTTGGAGCGATTCTTGGGCGGTTGTTGACCGGTTTAACCGGTACTACCGGTTCCCCAGGCTGTTGTACCGCTTAGAGCTTTTCCCAGGTTGGATTTTCCTCTGCTTTGGCTGGTTGTACCGATTCGTGCACCGGTTGTACTGGTCCTACAGGTTTCTGCACATAACGGGCAGATTCATGGGGACCTATTTAAGGGCTCTTCTTCCCCAATGGTTCCCCATCTTTTGAGCTCGTGTTCTTCCCCCATTGTTGACCTTCTCCGAGCTTGCTATCTCTCAATCCCTCCATGGATTCTTGCTAGTTTTGGGGGGGAAAGAGAGAGGAGATCTAGATCCACATTTCCACCAATCACTTTCTCCTCTATATGAGGTGAACCCCTTGGATCTAGTTCTTGGAGTTCTTGGTGTTCTCCTTCTTGTTCTTCCTCTCATTTTCCTCCCTAGCATTAGTTGCTTTGGTAGGATTTGAGAGAGAAGGACTTGGGCACTCTGTGTGCCCTTGCCATTGCATTTGTGCATCGGTTTGAGTTCTCCACGGTGATACGTGGAAGTTACAAGTTGAGAAGCTTATTACTCTTGGGTGCTTGGTGCCCTTGAGCTTGTTCCTCTTGGGTGCTTGGGCGCCCTAGTCGGTTGGTTGTGTTCGGAGCTCAATCATTATGGTGTAAAGCTCCGGGAAAGCATCGGGGTCTCCAATTAGGTTGTGGAGATCGCCCCGAGCAATTTGACGGGTTCCGGTGACCGCCCCCAGGGGTTGCCAAAGTGTACGAGTTCGGTGACCGCCCCCAAGGGTTGCCATTTGTACGGGTTCGGTGACCGCCCTCAAGGGTCCCTTAGTGGAATCACGGCATCTTGCATTGTGCGAGGGTGTGAGGAGATTACGGTGGCCCTAGTGGCTTCTTGGGGAGCATTGTGCCTCCACACCGCTCCAAACGGAGATTAGCATCCGCAAGGGTGTGAACTTCAGGATACATCGTCGTCTCTGCGTGCCTCGGTTATCTCTTACCCGAGCCCCTTTACTTATGCATTTTACTTTGTGATAGCCATATTGTTCTTTGTCATATATCTTGCTATCACATAGTTGCTTATCTTGCTTAGCATAGGTTGTTGGTGCACATAGGTGAGCCTAGTTGTTGTAGGTTTTGTGCTTGACAAATTAACCGCTAGGTTTATTCCGCATTTGTTCAAGCCTAAACCGTAATTATTTTAAAGCGCCTATTCACCCCCCCCTCTAGGCGACATCCTCGATCTTTCAATTGGTATCAGAGCCTCATCTCCCTTTGTAGGGCTTAACCGCCTAGAGAGTAAAGATGTCGACTAGAGGTTTAGGTTTCTTTGACACTCTTAGTTTCGATGGCACAAATTTTGATGTTTGGGTAATCCGCATGCTTAACCTCTTTAGGGTCATGGACCCAAATTTAGAGCGAATTGTAGATATGGGTTTTTCTCCTCCAAAGGATCCCCAAAGATTATCTTTAGAGGATGAGAAAAACTCTTATCTCAATGCTCAAGCTTCTAATGTGCTTTTCGATGCTTTGAGCAATGTAGTTATATTTCATCTCATGTCGTTCTGGGATGCTCATGAGTTATGGACAAAGCTTCAAGATAAATATGGCATGTCCAAGATTTGTAAGGATGACTGTTCTCCCTCCACCTCCGGTCGTATAGTCTTCTCAACTTCTTCTACTTCACCTACATGTGGTTTGCCACAAGGTAATGATATGGTGAGTAGTGTTGGTCATTGCAATGATGATAGTATGCTTATTGTGGATGATCCTTCATCAGTATATTATTGCAATGCTCCTTCTTTGGGCTTTAACACTTCGAGCACTCCAAATGTTTCACATGCTTGCGTTGATAGTCCTTGCATATCATGTAGAAATTGCTTGACTAAATCTCATGATGATATGCTTGCTATGTCTTGTTGCCATGATAAAAATGCATCTATTTACTCGAATTGTTGTGCTAACAATGTAGAGGAAACCCAACACTCCATGGAACAAGATATGGTGTTTAATGGTGCCTCAAGGGATCCTACACCATCATCTATTGCTTTTTGCCTTATGGCTAAGGCGTCAAAGGTATCTCCTACTTTGTACCCCAATATGTCTCTTGATGATGATGTTGATGCTAATGATGATGAGGATAATGATGAAGAGAATGATAATGTTGCCTCCTTAAAAACTAAGGGGAAATGATTTTTAAAGCTCTTCATAAAAATAAATTTGCTCGTTCCAACTTCATGGAAATAATGTCCATTGCCATTGATGGCAAGAAATACATTGAGGAGTTGGAATCTCATCTAGAGGAGCATGAGGCCACCATTGATAAAATGGAAGGTCATGGGCATGATTACGCTAATGAGATTGTGGACCTCTCTCAAGCTCTTGAACTTGAACAAACCACCAAGGAATCTCTTGAGGAGACTTTTGCTCTAGAATTGTCTAGAGTGAAGGAATCTACTGATAGAGCTCTTAAGGTGGCCAATGTTTTTGAAACTAAAAATTCTAAGCTTGAAGTTTCTCATGCTAGACTCCTTGAGGATTTTGAGCACCTCGAAAATGGCTCAAGGGTCATCAAGGGTGAGCTCATCAAACTCACCGAGTCTCATGCTCAACTTGAAGCTTCTTATTTAAAAGAGCTTGCCAAGTTGCCTTCTCCTCTTGTTGTTAATGATGATGCTTGTGCTACTAATTCTATTACTTGTGAAGCATCCATTTTGAAGGAGAATGTTGAGCTACGGGCTCAACTCGAGGTGCTATCTTGCAATTATGGGAAATTGGAAGAAAGTCATGAAAAGCTCTCAAGCTCTCATGATGATCTTCTAGTATCCCATAGTGTGCTAAAGATAGCTCATGAGGCCATGATTGCTAAGGTAACATCTAGTGAGCCTCATGTGGATACTAGCACTACTTCTAGTCAAAATAGTATATTGCCATGTGCTAGTCCTTGTAATTCATCTACTCACAATGTTGGTACATCTTGTGATGAATTGCTTTCCTTGCCTTGTTACTCTAACGATGAAGCTTATACTTCCTCTAGTACTTGTGTTGAGACTAACCATGTAGAGGAAATCAAAGAGCTCAAGGCCCAAGTCACTTCTTTGAAGAAAGACTTGGAAAAGTGTCATGAAGGGAAATCCACACTCAACAATATCTTGAGTGTGCAAAAATTCCCCAATGACAAAGGTGGACTTGGATTCAACTCCAATAAGAAGAAGAAGTCCAAGTTTAACAAAAAGAAGGGCCAAGAACAAGTCAAGAATTCGGCCAAGATTGTTTGCTTCAAGTGCAAAATAGAAGGGCATCATGTTAGATCTTGCCCATTGAAGAAGAAGGCCATTAGTGTCAAGCAACAAGGGAAGAGGGCACAAGTTCAATCTCATGCTCAACATCAAGTTGAAGAAAGGCCTCTTCCCAAGAAGACTCAAGTTAATGCTTCTCAAATTGAGAAATCAAGTGAGAAGAAAGTGAAGAGTAGACGTTGCTACTTATGTCCTGAGAAAGGTCACGTCGCTTCTTCATGCACTAGTGGTAACTTATCCAACCCAATTATTATTGATGCTATCTATTCTCTTGGTAAGGATAAGGTTGGCAATGTGTTTGCCAAGTTTGTTGGTACTCAAAGTGGTGTCAAGCAAAGAACCATTTGGGTAGCCAAACCTATTGTGACTAACCTCTTAGGACCCAACTTGGTTGGGGACCAACAAGCTCAAACTTGATCAATAGGTGTTGTTGGAGGGCATTGGAGACTTGGCTACATTATGAAGAATTAAGGGGACTTCATCACTCTTATTGTCTCAAGCCAAGTCAATTGAATCATCAAGTTTATATCTTATATCCAATGTGCCTCCTTGCGGTAACTTGTACTTAAAATTGCTTTCATTAAAAGTTACTTGCCCCCTTGCATGTTTTGGTTTTGTTCCTTGCATGTGTTTGTATATGTTGTGCTTCCAACTTGATTATCTTGAGCAATCAAGTATGTGTGTGTTGGTTTGCACATCATGTACTTGTGTGTCGGTCGTTGAGCCTTAGTGCATCTTGGTTGTATCTTAGTTGGCTCGTGTGAGAGATTAATGGAATATCCCATTATGGGGGAGTGATGTGCTTTGTGCACTTCGCAATCCTATAAAGGTGGGTACATGGGGAATACCACTTAGTATTGATATTACAAGATTATCTAGTTGCTATCTGGTATGTCTTCTCATGAGAAATTCAAATTTTCTAAATAGTCCATTAATTATCTCTTGTTGGATCCTTTTTATTGCCTCTTGTTAAGTTTTTATTGGTATCACACTATGGGGGAGTAATATGCTATGTGCATATTACAAGCCTAGAAAATGTGTACATTTGAGATATTGTCACCTATAATTGATATTGTAAATTATCTTGTTCCTAGGTGGCATGTTAGCTCTACAAGTTGCAATTTGCGTGTGTTTGGTGTGAAGATGATGTTGGATATCATTGCTATCTACCAACGGGAATTATTTCCAGATACTTCTTGTCTTTTGACAATTGGTACTCACTTATGTGTGGTAGAAATTATTGATCATCTTCACGTTGGCTTTTGTTTTTATTTGCCTTTTCTCTTGCCAAGGTTTGTGTCAACTCCCGTTGTCTTCCATACCACTTGTGGATCTTGTTAATTTCTTGTTCTTGTCTAGTGTTTTCTAGATATAGTGAAAGTGGTGATCCCACCTTGTGCATTTTGTATTCAAAAGCAAATTCTCTCTAGTGCACAACTCGTGGGGGAGCTATCCTATTTTCTTTAGAACACTCTTCTTGTGATCCTTATCAAGTGTGTGTTGGTGGAAGGCAAGCCGTTTTCTTTTGGTACCTTGTGCCATCATGAAACTTTGTTGAGAGCTTGGTTTGTTTGGAACCATCCTCTCTTTGGGTGTTTGACATCTTTAGTTTAGTGTGTATCAATGGATATTTCATTCCTTGACGTATCTTTAATGATATCTTCCAAGTGATGATTTATCTATTTGGTATCCTTTTTCACTTGGCATTTCGTTTTCATTGGTTTCGGTTCTTGAAAGTTTCGAGCTTGCATATTTACTTCTTGTATGTTATTTGGCATGCTTTCTTTCTTTGTCTCAATATATAAGGGAAACTCCACCTAGCCTCAATTTGGATGAGATGTGCACGAAATTCATTTTCATATCTATATGCGCATATTTATGTGAAGTTTGTCCTATGTATTGGTGTTTCTAACTATGTGGTCCCAATGAGTTTGGGTACCGTTTAGTTTGTGTTGTTCTTCTAGGAACATTTGGAGATGCATTGGATGCTCGGCTCATTCACAAGGAAGGTGTTTCCACCATGTGCTTATTGGAGTCAAGCTAGGATGATCAATGAACTACCATCTACCTTCAATTGGTATCTACTACATCCTTCCAATGGTATCTCGGTAACAAGTATCATCATCTACTTCATGCACACATTTCTTGCATCAACCTTGTGTAGGTTGTATCATGGCATGTATTCATTCTTTCTTGTGATACTTGTTTCCTTTCTCAAAGCATCCCAACAATGATCTCATGTTGCTAGTTGTGATGTCTTTGATGGTTGTGTGGTAGGAATTCATTTATATACAATAAGACCATATCTAGCCATGTGCTATGCTTCCAAGCAAATATCTTATTGGTATATGTATGACTTCCTTTTGGATATCTTATTCCTTCGTGTTGTAACTATGTCGGGTGTACATCCTTCTTTGTAGACATATATCATCATGATTTCGTCTACCTAGAACCTTATACACCTGAGAGAAATTACATCTCTAGATGATATCCTTTCTTTCACGTCCACCTTGTCTTTCTTTTCATATTTCTTTGGTGGCTCCGTGAAAGATCTTGTCTTGAGTGCGGGTCTTATCTCGTTGCATCTTGATGCACTCTTTTGTGGTGAAGATCTTTTTCCTCATGCTTGCCTTGACGAGGCCTTTGCCATCTTAATTGGTATCCCTTGTCTTAATGAGGCTTTCATTTTCTATCTTCACCACGGGTTGTCACAAGCATAGGTTCTCTTCTGCTTATTAGTAAGCTTGTGAACCCATTCGCTAGTTGTGTGTAGGAATGATAGGCCTTGCACCGTGTGCCTCATTCTTTGAAGACTTTATTGTTGCTTAATGCTCTTCTGTACATTAGTCTTCTCAAGTGCATTGCCTTAAGTCACACACATCTTTTTGGTTGAGCCCACTCTTAAGTTGCCTCTCTTACTTGTTGCTCAACCATGTGTTTGTTGCAAGTACTAGGCTTAGTTTCCTATATGCTCAGTTGCACTTGTTGTAACTTTCTATTAATTTTGGGGGAGATATGATCCTATTTTGTGCACTTTGTATCCAAATACAAAAATTCTTGATGTGCACAAATCATGGGGAGCTTCTCTAGTTTCTTTAGAACACTGCTCCGCTCTTATCATAATATCCTTTATTCATGTGGCTCGTAGGATCATTGGCCTAGTTGGTTCAATTGGTATCTTTTGATAGCTTACTTCAATTGGTATCTTTTGATTGCTTGATTGCTTGTTTTCTCTCTTTGATTATGTCTTTGTGGCATATCTTCCTTTTGCAATCTTTGGGCCTCAATATAGTTTGTCTTCCTCCAAGTATTTACCGTTGGATATGTGTATTGCCTTCCAC
Organism: Triticum dicoccoides; assembly: GCF_002162155.2. NCBI lineage: Eukaryota > Viridiplantae > Streptophyta > Magnoliopsida > Poales > Poaceae > Triticum > Triticum dicoccoides. Next base: position 404,669,789 of record NC_041381.1, on the reverse strand, counting down.
TCTCTTGTTGAGAAATACACAATTTATGGAGGAACACATTTTATATTGGCCTTCTAAGCTTTTAGCCCATTTTGGCAATCGATGCCAATGGGGGAGAAGTTTCGGAGAGTTTTGTGGAGAAGTTTATAGAGTTGTCTCCTCTTGCTTTGGTTTTGTTCCTTAGCATTTGCATCTCATTCGCATGCACTATTGGTTGTTGCATTGCATGGTGATGCATAATTCCTTGTATAAACTCTCTTGAAAGTGATTTTCATCAATTACCAAAATGGGGGAGATTGAAAGATCATGTGGTGCCCCCATGTTTGGTTTTGGCAATTGATGACAATCTCTATGGACTAATGGTTGCCTTGAGTTATATTTGAAGGGTTTGTCCATAGGCTTTTCTTGGAGTCCATGTGTTGGTTTCAAGGAGTTTATGAGTTGACCAAGGTGCTATTAAGGAAATATCCAAAGATTGGTCATGTGAGTGTTGAGCTTATTGCAAGCATGTCTTGAAGAAGAACATTATGTGATCATTCATGTTTACCTTCAAGACATCATCCAAATGAAGAGAGTTGGAAAGATTCAAGGTTAATCTAGACTAAGTACAGAGAGTGATTCAAGTTGATCAACACACAAAGCGCACAAGTTGTACCGAGAGGGACCAAGTGTTCCCATGGTATGGTAAGCATTTTCCATTACGCTTTGTGTACTAACCCATGGTCTACGTGAGAGTTCTTTGTGGGGTTAGGTATGTTTCCATGGTCTTGCGTCAAGAGGAAGATCCCATACAACCCATGGAGAATGACATCAAGTGGTGATCGTCATCAAGTTTGTTGTGTGCAAGTTCAAGTGGAGCAACACGAAGAGTGGCTCACCCATAATGGAGTATGGGGAAGCAATCAAGTTTGAATCTTGCCATCCATTGTGGTGTCAATGGACTTTTGAAGATGTGCCGAAGAGTCGCTCACCCATAGTGGACTATGGGGGAGCAATCATCTAGTCTTCATCGAGCCAACGCAATCAAGAAAGGTGGTCCAACTTGAGGGAGTCAAGATCGTCTTCATCTAGCTCAAGTGGACCATGTGCAAGGCAAAGGTTTGCCCTTGATAGGTTTTCTATTTTACCGGTCTCGTGGTGGTAGTTGGGAGACCGGGTTAAAGGATCGTTTGCCGTACTATCAAGGGGGGGCTCTCAAGTTGGTAGCTTGATCATATCATTAGTAGAGAGCTCAAACCATTGCATCCTTGCATCATGTTTCTTTGTTCTTGTTTGGTTCTCTTTGTGAGTCTTAGAGCTTATGGTCATCTTGATGACAAACTTGAGTTCATCGAAAACGGAGTTCTCATGCGTCTTCTATGATGTTTTCGGTGTTGGAGGTTTTACCGGTCTTATCCAAGGAAGGGTTCTCACCATTTTCTTATGGGCCTTTTCTCATTTGCTTCTTATTGATATTTATATCAAGTTTGTGTTAGCCTTGTTGCTAGCTTTCCAACAAACTTGGTTTCATCGAATTCGGAGCTCGTATGCGAAAGTTGTGGCTGTTTTGATATTGCCTGTTTTACATAGAGGTTGTACCGCCCCGTAGAGAGGTTGTACCGGTTGACCGGTACAACCGGTGTTTGGAGCGGTTGTACCGCTCCAGAATTGGTCCGGAGGTTGTACCGGCCATGTACCGCTCTACCACCGGACTAGTTTCTGTTTTGGAGCGGTTCTTGGGTGGTTGTTGACCGGTTTAACCGGTTTAACCGGTACTACCGGTTCCCCAGGCTGTTGTACCGCTTAGAGCTTTTCCCAGGTTGGTTTTTCCTCTGCTTTGGCCGGTTGTACCGGTTCGTGCACCGGTTGTACCGGTCCTACAGGTTTCTGCACATAACGGGCAGATTCGTGGGGACCTATTTAAGGGGGTCTTCTTCCCCAATGGTTCCCCATCTTTTGAGCTCGTGTTCTTCCCCCATTGTTGACCTTCTCCGAGCTTGCTATCTCTCAATCCCTCCATGGATTCTTGCTAGTTTTGGGGGGGAAAGAGAGAGGAGATCTAGATCCACATTTCCACCAATCACTTTCTCCTCTATGTGAGGGAAACCCCTTGGATCTAGTTCTTGGAGTTCTTGGTGTTCTCCTTCTTGTTCTTCCTCTCATTTTCCTCCCTAGCATTAGTTGCTTTGGTAGGATTTGAAAGAGAAGGACTTGGGCACTCTGTGTGCCCTTGCCATTGCATTTGTGCATCGGTTTGAGTTTTCCACGGTGATACGTGGAAGTTACAAGTTGAGAAGCTTATTACTCTTGGGTGCTTTGTGCCCTTGAGCTTGTTCCTCTTGGGTGCTTGGGCGCCCTAGTCGGTTGGTGGTGTTCGGAGCTCAATCATTATGGTGTAAAGCTCCGGGCAAGCATCGGGGTCTCCAATTAGGTTGTGGAGATCGCTCCGAGCAATTTGACGGGTTCCGGTGACCGCCCCCAAGGGTTGCCAAAGTGTACGGGTTCGGTGACCGCCCCCAAGGGTTGCCATTTGTACGGGTTTGGTGACCGCCCTCAAGGGTCCCTTAGTGGAATCACGGCATCTTGCATTGTGCGAGGGCGTGAGGAGATTACGCTGGCCCTAGTGGCTTCTTGGGGAGCATTGTGCCTCCACACTGCTCCAAACAAAGATTAGCATCCGCAAGGGTGTGAACTTCGGGATACATCGTCGTCTCTGTGTGCCTCGGTTATCTCTTACCCGAGCCCCTTTACTTATGCACTTTACTTTGTGATAGCCATATTGTTCTTTGTCATATATCTTGCTATCACATAGTTGCTTATCTTGCTTAGCATAAGTTATTGGTGCACATTGGTGAGCCTAGTTGTTGTAGGTTTTGTGCTTGACAAATTAACCGCTAGGTTTATTCCGCATTTGTTCAAGCCTAAACCGTAATTATTTTAAAGCGCCTATTCACCCCCCCCCCTCTAGGCGACATCCTCGATCTTTCAAAGTGTATCTGAAGGTGTTTGTTGGGTTGGCATGGATCAAGATTAGGATTTGTCACTCCATGTTTCGGAGAGGTATCTCTGGGCCCTCTTGGTAATGCTCATCACTATAAGCCTTGCAAGCAATGCGACTAATGAGTTAGTTACGGGATGAAGCATTATGGAACGAGTAAAGAGACTTGTCGGTAACGAGATTGAACTAGGTATGATGATACCGACGATCGAAGCTCGCGCAAATAACATACCGATGACAAAGGGAACAACGTATGTTGTTATGCGGTTTGACGATAAAGATCTTCGTAGAATATGTAGGAGCCAATATGAGCATCCAGGTTCCGCTATTGGTTATTGATCGGAGATGTGTCTCGATCTTGTCTACATAGTTCTCGAACCCGGAGGTTCCGCACGCTTAACATTCGATGACGATTTGTATTATGAGTTATGTGATTTTGATGACCGAAGTTTGTTCGGAGTACCGGATGAGATCACGGACATGACGAGGAGTCTCAAAATGGCCGAGACATAAAAATTGATATATTGGAAGGTTATGTTCGGACACCAGAAAGGTTTCAGATTGGTTCAGACATTTTTCGGAGTACCGGGAGGTTATCGGAACCCCCGGGGGAAGTAGTGGGCCTTAATGGGCTTTAGTGGAAAGGATAGGAGGGCCGCAGGGTGCCCCCCCCCCTTGGCGGGTCCGAATTGGACTAGGGAGGGGGGCGGCACCCCCCCCTCTTTCCTTCTTCCTCTCCTACTCCTTCCCTCTCTCCCCCTCTTGGAAAGGAAGGGGACTCCAACTAGGATTGGGAATCCTAGTTGGACTCCCCATGGCGCGCGCCCCTCCTGGCCGCCATCCTCCTCCCTCCCTCCTTTATATACGGGGGCAGGGGGCACCCCAAAGGATAACAGTTATTCTCTTAGCCGTGTGCGGTGCCCCCCTCCATAGTTTAACACCGCGGTCGTATCGTTGTAGTGCTTAGGTGAAGCCCTGCGCCGGTAACATCATCATCACCATTGCCACGCCGTCGTGCTGATAGAACTCCCCCTCGTCCTCAACTAGATCAAGAGCTCGAGGGACGTCATCGTGCTGAACGTGTGCTAAACACAGAGGTGCCGTACGTTCGGTACTTGGATCGGTTGGATCGTGAAGACGTTCGACTACATCAACCGCGTTACTAAATGCTTCTGCTTTCGGTCTACGAGGGTACGTGGACACACTCTCCCGTCTTGTTGCTATGCATCTCCTAAATAGATCTTTCATGATGGTAGGAATGTTTTTTGAATTACTACGTTCCCCAACACCTTCCTCCAACATGCAATGCGCATGAAGGGGTTCAATGAAACCTGGAGGAAACAGGTGGATTCCTTTATTCAAAAGGGTAGCATGAGGATTAAGGTGAATGATGACACGGGTCATTATTTTTAGACTCATAAGGGCTTAAGGCAAGGGGATCCGATGTCCCCTATACTGTTCAACATAGTGGTAGATGTGTTGGTAGTACTTATCGGTAGGGCCAAGGAGAATGGTCAAGTAGGTCCCTCATCTTGTTAATGGGGGGGGGGGCTCCATACTACAATACGCCGACGACACTATAGTATTCATGAAACATGATATCATAAAGGCTAGAAATATGAAGTTAGTACTTTGCCTTTTCGAACATTTGTCGGGGTTAAAAATAAATTTTAATAAGAGTGAATTGTTCTGCTTTGGAAGAGCCAAAGAGGAAAAGATGCGTATAGACAATTGTTCAGTTGTGAAATGAGATCCTTGACTTTCAGCTACCTCGGAATCCCAATTCACCATCGCAAACTAACAAGTAAAGAATGGAAATGTATTGAGGATCGATTTGAGAAAAAACTAAGTTGCTGGAAGGGCAAGCTTATGTCTTATGGAGGTCATCTAGTGTTAATAAACTCAGTACTAACTAGCATGCCGATGTTCCTATTATCTTTTCTCAAAGTACCTATAGGGGTGTGGAAAAGGTTAGATTTTTATCGGTCCGTTTCTTCTGGCAAAGCGATGAAGTAAAGACAAAATATAGACTTACCAGGTGGGATATTGTGTGCAGACCCAAAGTGCAAGGGGGCTTGGGATTGAGAACTTGGAGATAAAAAACAAGTGCTTATTAAGCAAATGGCTATTTAGGTTATCGGTTGAGACCGACAGTATGTGTGCACAGATCCTACGTGGCAAATATATAGTATCAAAGTCTCCGGCTCATATTTCCGTGAGATCTAATGACTCATCATTCTGGAAGGGGCTGATGTGAACAAAGGATGCCTTTTTTCGCAGAGCGAAATTTTTGATTGGAAATGGTACTACAACCAGATTTTGGGAAGATACATGGTTAGGGGAGACGCCTTTGACCTTCCAATATCCCACTGTGTATAATATTGTACAACTTAAGAAGGTTTACATTGCTACAGTATTACAATCACCCCCTTGAACATCTAGTTCAGCAGATCCCTAGTGGGGGAACGGTGGAACTCCTGGCTGCATCTTGTGCGAGGTTGATGGATGTTCAACTTTCTGATCAGCCTGACTTGTTTCACTGGAAATTAACTAGGAATAGGGCTTTCATGGTAAAATCTATGTACTTGGATCTATTTGATTCTGGCCCAATCTCGAGACCAATTCATATTTGGAAAATTGAAGTTCCATTGAGAATCAAGATATTCATGTGCTTCGTTCACAAGCAAGTGATACTCGCCAAAGATAACCTGCTTAAGCGTAGTTGGGTAGGCAGTTCATGTTGTTGTTTATGTGATAGTGATGAAACAATACAACATCTTTTCATCGATTGCCCTCTCACTGAGCTTCTTTGGTGTACGATTCATATAGCCTTTAATATAAGCCCTCCAGTTAGCATCGACATGTTATTTGGGACATGGCTTACTGGAGTGGAACCAGTTGTTGTGGGACGTATTCAGATAGGAATATGTGCACTTCTTTGGGCTATATGGAATTGCAGGAATGATATGATCTATTAACAGACAAAATCTTTTGAATTTCTTACAGGTCTACAGAGCGTCCGCTTGGATCCGTACATGGTCGTTACTCCCTCATATGGATTCCAGGGAGCTTTTGGTTACTGGGTGCAACCGATGAGAAACGGTAACAGGGCTATCTACAACCGATTTGGACGGCGGTCCACTAATAGGATAGATGTTTAGTCGTCTTTTCCTGTTCATTGCCGGTTGTGGCTTTGTTTATTTAATTTTCTTTTTGTGCTCTTTCTGCATTATGGACCTTGGTTTGCTAGACTTTTAATAAAATGACCGCATGCATCGTTCTGATGCAGAGGTTCGGGGACTTTCCTCCTTTTCAAAAAAATATTATTATTATATAGTAACGATTGGCAGAGC
>NC_041381.1:404660840-404663227 GCF_002162155.2 Triticum dicoccoides | reverse complement strand
TTGCTTAATTACTCCCCTTCAGCATTCATAAGTAGAAAAGTATAGTCTTTTGACCCCTCGAAAAAAAATTGCCTTTCGCCCCTCCAACATTCCCTGTCTAGCTCCGTCACTATGTATGCTTGATTTGCTTGTGTTTTTCCTATAGGATTGATGCAGATTGTAAAAAAAATTCTATTGCTGCTAAAGGTTTTTGTCAACAATAATCATATATATGACTTAATCCAGAAAAACTCAATGAAGATTAAAAAAAACAATGCCATGTACTCCCTCCGTCCGGGTATATTGGGCCCGTGAGCAAAAGAATCTTGTCCGTTTTTATTAGGCCTGCTTTGAAAATCACATACCTCTCCCCCTCAAATTAACTGCTGATTCGTGATCCAGAGAGGCTAAACTCCGGAATCTGCACCACACATGCATCCTTCCCCGTGCGTGAGCATGCATGCATGAGCGTCATTGGCAGGGACTGCTGGGATGGTCGCTGCATGCATGCGCCAGCAATAACTAACGTGCAAAACAAGCATCAACTATCTACTGCAGGGGTTAATGCCTAAAATAACACATTCATTTACTGGTTGCCTTGGTCTTGCCAATCTTGTCTTTGAACCTAATAAGCCCGGAGGGAGTGTTTTCTTACAATATAATATTTCGCTGATTTGAAATGAAATTTAAATCTTTGAGGGCATAGACATGGTATTAATCATGGTGCTTTACCATAATTTTTTGTAACGAACCATATTTCATGACCATAATTTTTTGTAACGAACCATATTTCATGTAGACCATGTCTATACGGGTTCATTACAAAAAATTATGGTCAAGTTCATAAATGTCTGGATACGATGTTATGGATAATACGGGTTCGTATCCATAACATCATATTCAGACTATACGGGTAATTTGGAAGGGATATAGTAACTAATAGTAAAGTTTGAGAAGCAAAATAAACTTTGCTTTAGGATGTATACACTAGGTATATGCTAGAGGCTAGAGGTGGAAAGGCACCATGAAAGAAATACTCCCTCTGTCTCAAAATAAGTGACTCAACTTTGTACTAAAACTAGTACAAAGTTGTGTCATTTATTTTGGGTCGGAGGGAGTAACATGGAAGGAGCACAACAAGATTCTTATTTCCAATGTATAGACGCGACGAGCTAGCTAGAATGAATTTATAGTGAAATTAAGCAGATAACAAGAAATGGCGGGCGAACCATCGATCGAGCCAGTGAGTGCATGGACTGTTGCACACACTTTCTTGGCCCGCGAAAAGAGGCGATACATGATGCGTGTTGCCCCTAATTATCCATGACTGACGAAAGCTACACCTCAAAATCGACCACCTAATTTGCTATAGTAGCAGTAGTATACAATTAATTTGTTGATGATTTCATCCGGCAAAGTAGGTAATGATTCGATTGGTTTGCAAGGAGTCATGTCAACGCCCGATTGGCGAACAAGCTAATTAATCAACTTACTAGATAGCTGGTCAGTCAACCATCAAGTCGTCAACACGCATCGATCCTATCCTATCCCAAATTATCTATCAGTTCCAACATAGTATGTCCATCACGGCCCACTGCATCGATTGTAGTAAGATAGCTGGTCTGGTCGTGTTACTGGGAGATTAACAGGGTCACATTCAGACTGACAGCTACACGCACCACGAGAAGCAGAAGCGAGGCGAGATGATTTGAGGCGGACCTGATCGGCGACGGGGCTCGAAGTTGCGCCATGCATGATTGGTTGACGACGATGCGTATGCTTGTGGCGAAATGGATTCGACGAGACGCTTCGAGGGACAGAAAAGATTGGATGGCATGGCATAGGCCGGCCAGCCGCCCGCCTTTTTACCACTTGGAATTGGATGGAGCTGCACAGGCCCCATCAATCCGTCGCCTCGCCCTAGCCCATCCGTCCATGGACGATCGGGTTCGTGCGCACACTCATTCACTCGATTGATCGACCCTCTAGTAGCTAGCTAGCTCTAGCTATAAGCTGTACAGAAGAATCTGAACTAGTAGCAGCTAATGATTGTTCCCCATGTATTTCCTCTTTTCCGACGGGGTGGATCGATGATCGTTTGACGGATGGGTGGCTAGCTTGCTGCATGTGGCCGATGGAGCGACCCTGCTGAATTAAGCTTAGCTAAGGTAAAAAAGATAGGGTGGCAGAGCTTTTTTTTTTTTTTGAGGAGAACGGCGTGACTTTATTCATAGTTCAATGTTTTGGGGAATACATAAATGATCTGATAGATCAATCAACCACATGTGGACTTAGAGCATCTTCAGCCGCACCCCCAACAGGCCCTAGCTTCCAGGCGTTTTTTTCGCGCCGGCACCGCAAAAACGCTCCAGTCGCGCCGCCAAGACGCAGAATTCTGCCGGTTCGGC
>NC_041381.1:404657837-404660505 GCF_002162155.2 Triticum dicoccoides | reverse complement strand
AAAGCGCACCTTGGGCCACACTATTAGGCGAAAAGTCAAGCCCACCCTGCCGATCCCGGCGCCGTCCACCGCCCACCACAGCTAGATAGATCATTCCCCGCCGAAAAAAAGAAGAGGTTTCGCCGAGGCAGCCCTCCGCCGCCGTCCGGGCAACTTTCCCGGTGTTCCGGCCGCGCAGGGCGTACACCGGCGGGTTTGAGCCCACCTCGCCCGCAAGGTGTTTGGTGATTTGCCCGACCCGGCGATGGACTCCGAAGATGAGGAGGGACTTGCGACGTTGCTGGAGGAGGAAGCCGAAGCCGACGTCCAGGAGCAGGAGCATCTCATGGTGCTCGCTGCCCTCGCCGGCCTGCTCGCGAGCAGTGAAAAGCCGCGCGCGAGGTGGCTCGGCGCCTGGGCGGGTGAAAGCAAAGAACTGACATCGTCTGGAAGGCTACTGCATGCTCTTTCTTTGGGATGCCAGGAACTCACAATGACATCAACGTCCTGCAGTGCTCCCCTGTCTTGCCAAGCTTGTTGAAGGTCATTCTCCTCCAGTGAACTTCGAGGTCAATGGGCGGCACTACAACAAAGGTACTATGGCATCTATCCGGGATGGTCGACATTTGTGAAGACTATCTCAAACCCTGTGCCAGGAGGCAAGAACGCCTTCTTTGCGACGGTTCAGGAGGCTTGCAGGAAGGATGTCGAGCGGGCATTTGGTGTGCTCCAATCTCGATTTACTGTTGTCTGGTACTCTGCTCAGACCTGGTAGAAAGATCAAATGTGGGAGATCATGACTTGCTGTGTCATCTTGCACAACATGATCATTGAGAGCGAGCAGAAGAGCTAGTGTTTGACACAGAACCATATTACAGGCAGGGTCCTCTTGCCCAAATTGATCACCGGCTACCGGCAACCTGGACTGACTACCTCAATATGCGTCAGGATATCCGAGACCCACAGGTGCATCAAGAACTGCAACATTATCTGTTGGAGCACCTATGGAGGCTCAAGGGCGAGGCCGGAGCGACGCGAGGAATGACGTGTGATGAAACTTGAGTTTTTATTTGTTGAACTATATAATTTGTATTGAACTATTTGATTTATATTGATTTTCTGTGATGAACTATGGAGGCAAAAACACGTCGAAACACGTCAAACCACGCCGAACTATGTAAAAAACTAATTGATTTCTATTTGTATGCGACAATTCACGCCGAAACACGCCGAACCGCGCCGAATATGAGCCGATTCACGCAGATATCGGGCCGTTTTTAGACAAAATTGGACCGAGTAATGGGGCAAAATCGGCGTCTGGGGACGACGGCTGGGTGCCCAACCGCCCCCAGAGCCGAGTATGCCGCCGGCTCGCCCCCAGGCGGCAATTTTTATGCCTTCTGAGGGGGACCAACGGTTGAAGATGCTCTTACACTAAGAGAAGTTGCCGTCTTAGCCAACCTATGGGGTTCCCCATTGTGCTCACGCCCCTCATGACTGAACTTGTGCACTCGCATGCCTGCAGCTTTCTCATGTATCTCCATGAGTATCATGCAGTAAGATCCCTCATTCACGACTCTCAGACAATCTGATGCCACATTTAATGTATTGACATGTAGGTCTTCAGCTAGGCACATGGCCTCCCTGCACGCATGAGCTTCTAGCGTTGCCGGGTCCGTGACACCTTCCAGCACCGGACACGGCTCCTCTGCCGTGCGCTAGGTGACGTTGGGTCGCTTACATGTAGGCTAGGTTTCCAACAGGCCCACATGTCAGTGGTAGAACGGCAGGCTGCCGAACGGTAGAGGATCCTAGCGCTCCAGCACCACCACCAAAGCAGCCAAGAACCGGCCCTCCTCATCCCGGTAGACCACTGCAGCTGCTTCCCTATTTGTGTTCTTTGCAACGACACCATCAGCATTCAGTTTAACACAGCCGGCGTCCGGTCGGATCCACATGCCACTGGATCGTGTGGGAGCCAAGCGAGCGGATGCTGCTGGCTTTGCACATACCTCTAGGTCTTGCAGATAACGTCTTATAAACATATGCGTGGAGAGTAGGATATGATATTCCTCCTCATGAATGGCTTTTTATCGCGCCCACCAGATCGCCCAAAGCGTGACCATAACCTCCACGAACTGAACATTAGCAAGTGTGTTACTTAGACAATTTAGCATTAGTAGTCTCATCGCCGACCAGCGGGATCAACACATCATCATTCCGGAGCGCCCACACACTTTCTGCCATATTGCAATCAAGTAATGCGTGTCTCCACGAGTCGCTTGCAACTCTACAGATAGGGTGGCAGAGCAGGAGTGTTCATTCTAGGTGAAGGAGGCTGCCATCGAAAGGTAGCTGTTTTCTTTTTTTTGTTTTTTGAGTATGCATAACAATATGGCTCGGCCCAGTTGCAAAATGTTGGCTCACTATTTTTGTCATATGAAGCGAGTGAGAAGAGAGTGGGCCGGCCCAGACTGTCTTGGTCCGCTTCGCCTATCTCCTCCTGCCTTCCATTCTAGAGAGAGAGACGGAGGCATCGCATCGGCCATTGAGAGGAAGCGAAGAGAGAGCGGCGGAGGAGGCGAAGGCATCATCCATGGCCGCGGTGGTCCGGAGCGTGTGGCAGGGGATCAGGGAGAAGGGCCTCACCAACTTCCTCCGCTACGCCCGCGAAGAGGGATACCTGTAA
>NC_041381.1:404617151-404657640 GCF_002162155.2 Triticum dicoccoides | reverse complement strand
CGGGCTCCCTCCCGGATCTGAGATTCATCCATGCTCCTTCTCCTGTGGCTGTTCGGTCAAAATCCCATCTGATTATCATCTAGGGTTTCTTCAATTTCGAACGCCTCGCGTATCAGTTTACTAATTATTGGGATCGCTGGTTTCGTTCGCATCCAAATTATTGAACCCAAACGAGTAGGCACCATCACATGTTCACCTACTGCCTCAAATATGCCTTAAAAATAAACCTACTGCCTCAAATTACATAGTAGCTTACATGCCTTCAAAATTATTCTTCTGGGATTGTAAGGCCTGAAAACAAAAAACACAAATGAATGTTCCTTCCTCTTGGTCTATGCAGTTTAAGACAAAATCATCCGGTACACAAATGCATCTGCCGATGTTATCATTTTCCTCAATAATAAATCACAACACAGCATACCTTCAAGAAAATAATAAGGTAATACAACACAACACGAGGAAAAATTCATACCATCGGTTGGCCACTGTACTCATTGGCTTTTAAAAACTCTCGTGTGCTTTCACCTTCCACATAATGCTTTTCGATTAGTAGCAGGACTTTAGCATCCCAGAATATAATACTTTCAAACCTAGGTACACATTACAATTAGATCGAACAGTTGGGAACTCTCACATTAAGGTATCTTCTTTGTGAAAGCACGTGCAGAACTTTGCTGCTGCTTCCAGTGATTACTTGATGGGTATATATTATTCCATCAGAGAACACATTTTATTCTGATGAATACTGGTTGCAGCCTGCAGCTTCAAGCCTTCAAGTTGGAGTCCCCACTTCTTAAAAGGAATCACTTTCACTCTTTTCAATTTTCTAAATGCAATAGTTGTGTTGCTTTTCGGTGGAGCATCACCATGTACACTAACCTATTCTTGTCGATATTCTCTGGACTGTTTTTAAATTTCTAAAATGATATAGCCCTCATAGAATTCCATAGTAGGAGGAAAAAAGAGAGCTAAATTCTAAATATTTTTCTTTGTTTATGCTTCTAATCTAATGTTGTAACATGGTTTTATTTACAGAAAATGCCTTGGGGACGGAAACCTATTGTAAGTCCTCCCTCCCATCTCTCCAGTTTTGTAGGAAGGGATGTGTGGTTCTGTGTCTCAGTGTGCAGACTTCTCTTCTTTTCAGGCAAACCAAAATTCACAACATTGGTGCAACCCTTGTAGGAGTTGACACTTTTGGAAACAAGTACTATGAGAAACTACATGACACTCAGTATGGTTAGTGCATCGCCCCTTAGTTGAGCTACTGCAATTTTTATTGTCGAATTCTATTGCATGCCCACATTAGAATGTTGACCATCAAACTTATAGACATTGCCACTTTAGAAAGAACAGTATCGGATTCTACTCTCATCATCTCCTGTTGTCTAAGATTTTGTCTCTCGTCTCTTCTTTTCTCTAACGCCTGAGATTGGAACTTTGCTAACGAACACTCCAAGCTTGACGATTTGTATTTCTATGTGTGATCATACTTCTTGTGCTTCAGTGTTTCCCCCTGATGATGTAGTAGAAACTAAACATTGTTCAATCTTCAGGAAGGCATAGGTGGGTAGAGTATGCGGACAAGGGTCGCTACAATGCATCCCAAGTGCCTGCTGAATGGCATGGATGGCTGCACCACATTACAGACAGCACTGGGGATAAGGCAAGCTTTCTCTTTCCTCGTGCTATTTTCCTGCGCATATAAAATTTCTGAGATGCTTTATCCGTTTAGGCAGGAATTCCTGAACAACATGTATTACCTAAGTTGTACTACCTCCGTTCAGAAATAAGTAACGCTGTTTTAGTTCAAGTTTGAACTAAAAAAGTGTCACTTATTTCCGAACAAGGGAGTATAAAATAAATGAGCACTTAGGTTTGTGTATAAGGCCATGGAATCAATGAGACTATGAAAGTTTTCTTATTTCCCCTCCAATTTTTTTAAAAGTTTGATTATTATTTGAACGGTGCAATAGGCTGCTGAGAAACATTATCACTTTTAAGCTATTGTTAGCCGAAATGTCCTTTTATGTGTGCAAGTAGATTCAGTGCACTAGTTTTACTATTGGTAATTCGAAACCAAGTAGCTCATAAATATGACTTTCTTTTGGAGGGGACAGCTGCTGGAGGAGAAGACTAAAAAGTTCATTAGGGAGCACAGACAGAACTACACCGGACAGGGTGATGACTTGATCTACCACTCCAAGGGGCATGCTCTGAACCCAGGGCAAAGGGACTGGACAAGGTACCAGCCTTGGGAACCAAAGAAAGAAGAGGCCACCTGATCTGAATGGTACCTGATAATCCTCTTCTATGTTTCACATTTGGTTTGGTGTTGCCGATCTAAAACCACCAGTCAGTTTGGTTTCATGGACTGGTCCTGAATAATGTACTCTATCTGATACTGAATACCTGCCACTGAACAATTTTAATCTGTGTGTGGATGTGGCAATAGAGAAACTGGCGATTCGGTCGTCGGTGTTTGCATTGAAGAGTTTCTTTTTCTACTGATGTCAATGGTGCGTGGATGTTGAGATTCTGAAAGGAGATAATATTGTTTGGTAAATCCGGTGGCGTTGCAACATGCCCGTGTTGTTTTGATGTTAATACGTGACACTGAAGTGTAGTACTGTATTTGATATATGGTGCTGACTAAAGGGTTTCTTTTCTTATCATTTTCTCTTGAGAAAAGGCCACCGTCATCATTGATGTCAAGAAGCTACATGTACACACGGGGAAGACACTCAACCACATTTTGTTTTTGAGGGGTAGACACTCAACCACATGGAACAGGAAACCTGGGCATGGCAAGCGTGGCCCGACAGCCTAGACTCAAAGCCTGATGGTTGAGCTGGACAAGGGCTCCAGTTTTGGCCCGAACAATTTAGTAGGAGAAAAATTCACTACAGGTCACATAACTTAAGCTGGGTGACACTTTAGCACCACTACTTCAAAATACCTGAACTACGATCCAAATACTTACGCTAGGGGTTCACTTTGGCCCGTATGTACGATTTTGTCCACGTATTCGCTGACTTGGCCAAGTCAACGCCCACCAGCTCGGCTTTGACCGCCACCTGGTCGAGCTAGGGTCAATGGTAGTCCATCCGGGTTTTTTTTTGCAAAAACACCAGCACTTGGTTGGACCGAGCGCGCACCTGGTCGGCCGCTCGCTTATCCCCTCGCTCTCCCCTTCCTCTCCTCCCAACCCTAGCCCAACTCCCGTCCCCGCCGCCGCAGCCATTGCCGACGCCCTTCTCTGCCTCCTCCGTCCCCGCCGTCATGTCGTCTTCCAGCTCCGTCCGCTCTGCATTGCGTGGCCGCTTCGTTGCTATACCATTGATCGGGTGCCCAGATTGCGGCGAGCAGGTGAGGTTCTACCGGTCTAGCACCGATGAGCACGATGGATGGATCTTCTACAAGTGCGTCAACCACACTGTAAGTGCCAGTTCCTAGCTTCTGGTTGATTGATTCATGCCGTGTCAATTCACTGTAGTTTAGACTGTAAGTGCCACATTGAAGCAGAGCACTGCTTAAATTAGTTGGTTAACTAGTCATTGCTCTGATTAATACAGTAGTTTAGACTGTCCTTGTTTGCAAAGTTACAGACAAAACTAGTTGGTTAACTAGTCTGCCATTGATTCATGCACTCTGAACTTTACTGTCACTATAATTTTTGTTCTCGGGTCACTTGTGATTTCTGGCGCTGGGAGCTTGAATATGTGGAGCATCTGGTTGAAACAAGGCGTCTGGTTGGTGATGCTGCTCTAGATGCAAATGGTGCAGCTGAGGACAGGAGGGAAGAGCTTGAGAGGCAGAGGACTGAATCAATGGCAGGCAGAGGCACAGCTGGAAGGGGCATGGCTGGAAGAGGCACTGTAGGCAGAGCTAATTATGCCAGCTCAAGTGAGAATAAGTATGCTACCAAGCAGCAAATTGCTATGCTTTTAGGATTAGGCAGAGAGATTTTGCTGCTGCTAAAGCTGTTGATGGCTTTTGTTATAGTGCTTTGTGTGATGTGTTTCACCTTAATTATGAAGAAGTGATGTGTTGTTAAATGAGAAGGTGTAGGTGTTCTAAGAGATCTCTTGTTCTAAATTGAGCATACTAAATGCCAATGTAGAGATCTCTTGTTTGCTCAGTATGAAGTCTTGGTTGTAATGCTTGTTGTAATGGATAATATGTCAATAATATGAAGTCTGCTTGACCTAATTGCTTTGAAATTACTGACATATGTATTTGATGTTAGAAGTGTAGTTTAACTAATTCTGACAGAAGTGTACCTAATTCTAATTCTGTCAGAATTGTACTTAACCTCATTGCTTTCAAATTACTGACAGAAATGCTTTCATAACTAATTGCTGACAGAAATGCACTTAAGTAATTGCTATCATAAGTGAACTAAATTATGTTAACTAATTGTTGTCATAAATGAATTAACTTATGTTAACTAATTGCTGTCATAAATGTAACTCATGTCAGCCGAGGCACCCTTTTTTGAACACAACCGAACTCAAAAGCAAGCATGTACTTGCACCTGCTGCAAACACCCACCCAGCAACTTGCACTCTACATGTAGCTTTGGTCCACCACCAGTCCACCACCACCACCAGATCCCCTTCTTCTTCCTCATCTGTCATCTTCAATTTCATGCACCACCAGATCCCTTCTCTCCTCTGTCCAATAGCACCAACAGATCCCCTTCTCATATTCATCCAGCAGTAACCATGGTGTCCTGGGATGATCTTCCCAGTTCTTCTGAAGACGACTCTGTGACCAGCAAGGTTAGTGTGCTCCCCACCCAGTCTAGGCTTTCTCAACTAGGGTTTCTCTGCCAATTAATTCCAAATGTCTCTCTTTTGTTTAGCCACCTGCCACAATTTTCTGTGAGGAATGGAGTGGCTTGGCTACAGATCTGCCTAGCTTTAGATGTGGGCATGGATCTTTGTGTGAGAAGCATGTGGTATTTGAATCTGTTGATAGTGGCAGAAGGTTTCTAGCTTGTGCACGGAAGGTTAGTATTTTTTTGCATTTGGCACTGTTAAACAGGAAGTCATTTGTAGTATGTTTTAAGTCATTTGTGGCATTTGAATACTGGCAGTTAACTGAATTTTTTGTTTATTCTAAATTGTTAGGAGGTACCTAAATGCAGATATGTTGAGTGGGTTGACCCTGAGTGGCCTGATGCTCTGAAGAGGAGAAAAATAGAGGCTCGGACAAAATGTTGTGAGTGCTGAAGAAAACTTGAAGGTTCTTGATGAGAAGAAGAAGATGGAGAATGAGTTGAGGCATTTCAAGCTTGATTTTGCTAAGATAGTGGCTGAGAAGGAGCAGGCAATGAGCCAATTAGGCAGCACACAACTTGCTCTGACTGATGTAAAGGAAGAACTTGAGAAGAAGAAGATGACAGACAAGTCAGTAACCAACATTCATCAGGTCTTCAGGGTTAAAGCAGAGAAAGAGAGGGACCAAGCAGTGCAGGAGAGGGACCAAGTGATTCAAGAGAGGGATGATTTGAAGCATGAGAAAAGGAAGCTTGAGTACATGACTGGTGACCTATTCAAACACAAAGAGGCCACCAGGGAGAAGATAATGAAGTTGAAGGCCATGCTGAATGAATTTGATTGAATTTGTGTCATTATAAAAAAATGACTTTGTATCTTTCCTACAATGTGTACTTTCTGTCAAATGAACATGAACCTCCTCCTGGATTTGTGTCATCTGTACTTTCTGTCAATTGAAGCTAACTGTCAGTGTTTCTTATTTTGGAAAGGTTTGCTGCTTTCTATGATTGAATTTGTATGCCTGAATTTGTATTGCTGAATTTGCTGCAAACTGAACATATGTACCAAATTTTGATTAAACAAAAAAATTAAAAATCACAAAAAAAAAGTTTTGCCTGGGTCTCGAACCCAGGACCTGTGGTGTGATGAACTGCGTGCAATGCCAGTGTGATAAGAATGTTGCTTTGCTCAAGTGTTACTTGACAACCTACTTATTCTGCTTCCACTCCCCTCCCTGCTAATTGAATGCTTGTAGTTAACTAAATTTTAATAGTTGTCTGAATTAACTCATTGAAAAGATAACTTAATTTTTACAGTCTGCTGAAATTGGTTTGAAAAGATAACATCAAATTCTAACAGTTTACTGGATTTTAACAGTTGTTTGAATTTGTACAGTTAATTGGATTTTAACACTTGTCTGAATTCAGTTAAGACAAAATTCAGTGAAGATAAAGTTTAGTTAAGACACTTCTTTCATTTGGATTGTTGCCTTATATAGCAACAAGACACTGATGGATTATTGCCTTATATAGCAACAAGACAATTTTGGGTTGTTGCCTTATATAGCTACAAGACTGCATGAACAACATCAATAGATAACATAGAACAACATGACATAGTTCAACTGCCACTTATATAGCATCAACATAGTTAAACTGCCAACATAGTTCAACTGCAACTGCCACTTAGTTCAACATTGACAACAGAAATTAGAAATAACTTATGTGCTTAATATACAAGCACTCCTGACAAAATACACTATTTTTTAACTTATATGCTAAAAATATGTATATTTCAGCATACCTAACTACTGCCTGCAACTTCTTCATGCCTGCAACTGCATGTCACCTTCTTCATCTTCTTTAGTTCATCAGCTTTTGGAGGCGCTCTGAGCGGCGAACCTCCACATGTGCCACCTTCTTCTTCTTCCTCCTCTCTGGCTGCTTGTCACCCTCCACCTGTGCTTCCAGGGCCAAGACCACCTCCACCTCCTGCTTGACGATGTCAGGAACATCGGGAAGCAGCTCGACGTCAATGGGGCGGTGCTTGTCACCCTCCCTGGAGACAGGCGCCACCATCTAGACCTCCGGCTCGGGGATGATGGGCGCCGCCATCTGGACCTCCGGCATGTCGTCAGAGAGGACAATCACCTCCGGCTCCTCCCAGCCAGTCGACCAGGACGAGTTGGGGGCGTAGCCAGAGTCGTCGTCGGAGCCAGAGTCGTACTCCGAGTCGGACGAGATGTAATTGGAGACGTCGTTGCGCCCGAGGAGGTCGGGCTGGTAGTGGTCCCAGTAGGCCGTGTTGACAGGCGCGGGGACGGCCACCTCGACGTTCTTGACGCGCTCCACTCGCGAGCCAGCGCGCGACGGATCCGGCTGCCACAGCGCGGTGGCGGACCGGTACCTCCACCACTGGGCTCACTGGCCTGGGTCGTCGGAGCGCGTCTCCTGCATCACGAAGCGAAGGATGAGTGCAGGAGGGATACCGAGGCGGTCAGTGCAAGCGCGGTCCAGCTCGTCGTCGATCATGATCTTGAGGCCATGCGCGTGGTGACGCAGCATCGCAATGCTCGGGAACCACTTCCCGATCTCCGTCAGGTCCGCGCGCATCACATTGTCGTCGCCTGTGAGGACATCGATGACCCTCTGCCAGGTGGGGCTGTTCTCCATGTCGGCAGCGGCGGTGTGGTGGTCGGCGGCGAGGGCGGAGTGGGGTTTTGGAAGCGGGGTAACCGAGGCGACATGGGTGGACTGTGGACTGGATGTGAGTGGCGAGTGGAGCGGTGGGTAGGTGGGCTTAAAGAGATGAGAAGGAAACCAAAAAGACATGGGCCACTAACAACTACTAATTAGTTAGTTTAGATCTGCCCTTGATCAAAGCACTAGTACTTACCCCACTGGCATTGTCCCCAACATTCAATACCACAGGTCCTGGTTTTGAGACCCAGGCCACCCCTTTTTTGTTTTTTTAATTTTATGCAGTTAAGTATAAAAACCAGTGAAGAGATAAGTACAAAACCATTCTAACAGTTAACTAGATTTTCGCAGTTGTCTGAATTTTTACAGTTAACTAAACTTTAACACTTGTCTGAATTTAGTTATCTGACAAAGTTCATTGCAGACAAAGTTCAGTTAAGACAAAACCATTCTAACAGTTTTCATTTTGATTTCAGGGATTTGCTGACTTCATCTCATTGTGAAGAGATAAGCACACATGGTTTACAAGTGCAACAACACTGAATCACCTCATTGAAGTTTTTGCCAAAAATTTACAAGTGCAACAGCAGTGAATCATCTCAGCTCTAACAATTTGAAAGAGTCTCATTGTAGTTTTTGCCAAAAAATTACAAGTGCAACATCACTCAATCATCTAAACTCATCAAACATGTTCACTCTCTTCAGCTTCTTGGGCACATGTCCACTTGGCCCTGCTTGCTTCCTCTGCTCAGCTCTTATTCTCTTGGCCTCTTCTTATTGTTCTTCCTTGCTTCCTGATCTTCTTTTCTCTTTAGTGCTGCCATAGTTCTCTTTGCTTCTTGATCTTCTTTTCTCTTCAGTGCTGCCTCTGCTTTAGCTGCCATTGCTTCAAGGGCTCTGGCCTCCTTCTCTTCTTGCAATGCAGCTTTTCTTGCTGCTGCAGCTTCCAGCCTTGCTGCAGATTCCACAGCTTTCTTCTCTTGTGCTGCTCTTCTTCTTCTTTCTGACTTCTCTACTTTCCTCCTTGCAATTTCTTGCTTTTCGCTTCTACCTCCTCTGATTTCTTCTCTGCCATCTCATTTCATGGCCTCAAGTGCTGCATCTCTCCTGGCTGCCATCTGTCTTTCCTTCTCTCTTTTCATCTTCAGCAACTTCATGGTCAGGTTGCCTTCATTTGTAGTTATTGTTGTCTATGCCGAAGTGTGAGAAGTTGCTGCCAGTGAGATGAATGATGAATCTGGCAAAATGCTTTCAGTATCTTCTCTAGGAACATGTCTGGATTGTTGCATCATATCCAGCATTGTAAATCCAAAGTGCTGCACCTGTGCAAAACATTCATCACATGCTAGTATCAGTACAACAAAAAAGGAATTGGCCTGAAAAATACAACTAAAAAAGGAAGGGACAAAAGTAGAGAATTTGCGTGAAAAACAACTGGTGTATCTGCTCCATCATCTTACTGGGGATCGTTGCAGAAATTAAAAAAATTTCTATGCATCACCAAGATCAATCTATGGAGAGACTAGCAACGAGAGAGAGGGGAGTGTATCTTCATACCCTTGAAGACTGTGATGCGGAAGCATTGCAAGAATGCGGTTGGAGGATTCATACACGCAGCGATTCCGATCACGGTCGATTCCGATCTAAGCGCCGAACAACGGCGCCTCCACGTTCAACACACGTGCAGCCCGGTGACATCTCCCGTGCCTTGATCTAGCAAGGAGGAGGGAGAGGTTGGGGAAGACAACTCCAGCAGCAGCACGACAGCGTGGTGGTGGTGGAGC
Organism: Triticum dicoccoides; assembly: GCF_002162155.2. Lineage (NCBI taxonomy): Eukaryota > Viridiplantae > Streptophyta > Magnoliopsida > Poales > Poaceae > Triticum > Triticum dicoccoides. The sequence continues at coordinate 404,648,373 of NC_041381.1, read as the reverse complement.
AGCGTGGTTTCCAGCAGGGCTTCGCCAAGCACTACGAAGGACGAGGATGTGGAGAGGTAGGGCTGCGCCGAGAGAGAGACTCGCGTGTTTGGCAGCCCCAAAACCCCCACTATATATAGGAGGAGGGGAGGTGGCTGCGCCCCCTCTAGGGTTCCCACCCTAGGGGGTGCAGCAGCCCTAGATGGGACTGGAGGGGGCGGCCAAGAGGGGGAGAGAGGGGGGCACCCTAGGGTGGGCCTTTAGGCCCATCTGCGCCTAGGGTTTCCCCCTCTCCTCCTAGCTGCGCCTTGGGCCTTGGTGGGAGGCGCACCAGCCCACTCAGGGGTTGGTCCCTTCCCACTCTTGTCCCATGCAAGCCTCCGGGGCTGGTGGCCCCTCCCGGTGGACCCCCGGAACCCTTCCGGTGGTCTCGGTACATTATCGGTGATGCTCGCAATACTTCCGGTGGCCAAAACCTACTTCCTATAAATATTCTTTACCTCCGGACCATTCCGGAACTCCTCGTGATGTCCGGGATCTCATCCGGGACTCCTAACAACATTTGGTAACCACATACAAACTTTCCCTATAACCCTAGTGTCATCGAACCTTAAGTGTGTAGACCCTACGGGTTCGGGAATCATGCAGACGTGACCGAGGCAGCTCTCCGGCCAATAACCAACAGCGGGATCTGGATACCCATGTTGGCTCCCACATGTTCCACGATGGTCTCATCGGATGAACCACGATGTCGGGGATTCAAGCAATCTCGTATACAATTCCCTTTGTCAATCAGTATGTTAATTGCCTGAGATTCGATCGTCGATATCCCAATACCTCGTTCAATCTCGTTACCGGCAAGTCACTTTACCCGTTCCGTAATGTATGATCCCGTGACCAACTACTTAGTCACATTGAGCTCATTATGATGATGCATTACTAAGTGGGCCTAGAGATGCCTCTCCATCATACGGAGTGACAAATCTGAGTCTCGATTCATGCCAACCCAACAGACACTTTCGGAGATACATGTAGTGTACCTTTATAGCCACCCAGTTACGTTGTGATGTTTGGTACACCCAAAGCATTCCTACGGTATTCGGGAGTTGCACAGTTTCATGGTCTAAGGAAATGATACTTGACATTAGAAAAGCTTTTAGCAAACAAACTACACGATCTTGTGCTATGCTTAGGATTGGGTCATGTCCATCACATCATTCTCCTAATGATGTGATCCCGTTATCAATGACATCCAATGCCCATGGTCAGGAAACCATAACCATGTGTTGATCAACGAGCTAGTCAACTAGAGGCTCACTAGGGACATGTTGTGGTCTATGTATTCACACATGTATTACGGTTTCTGGTCAATACAATTATAGCATGAATAATAGACAATTATCATGAACAAGGAAATATAGTAACAACCATTTTATTATTGCCTCTAGGGCATATTTCCAAGAGTCTCCCACTTGCACTCGAGTCAATAATCTAGTTACATTGTGATGAATCAAACACCCATAGAGTTCTGGTGTTGATCATGTTTTGCTCGTGGAAGAGGTTTAGTCAACGGATCTGCGACATTCAGATCTGTATGCACTTTACCTCCATCTTGAACATTTTCATGAATGGAGTTGAAGCGACGCTTGATATGCCTGGTCTTCTTGTGAAACCTGGGCTCCTTGGCAAGGGCAATAGCTCCAGTGTTGTCACAGAAGAGAGTCATCGGGCCCGACGCATTGGGAATAACTCCTAGGTCGGTAATGAACTCCTTCATCCAGATTGCTTCATGTGCTGCCTCTGAGGCTGCCATGTACTCCGCTTCACATGTAGATCCCGCCACGACGCTTTGCTTGCAACTGCACCAGCTGACCGCCCCACCATTCAAAATATACACGTATCCGTTTTGTGACTTGGAGTCATCCAGATCTGTGTCGAAGCTGGCGTCGATGTAACCCTTTACGACGAGCTCTTCGTCAGCTCCATAAACGAGAAACATATCCTTAGTACTTTTTAGGTACTTCAGGATATTCTTGACCGCTGTCCAGTGTTTCATGCCAGGATTACTTTGGTACCTCCCTACCAAACTTACGGCAAGGTTTACATCAGGTCTGGTACACAGCATGGCATACATGATAGACCTTATGGTTGAGGCATACACTACAAAAAAATACACTTCCGTGATGATACGTGCTTGTCACAGTAGGTCGCATTTTCTGTCATGCATGTACATCCATGACGATTTTATGATAGAATCAAGATAGTAATAGTTGTGCTGTCGTATAAGTGTTCCATTACATTACCAAAATTATCATCACGGAAGTGCCCACTTCTAGACGATAAATCGCGCGTCACAGAAGTGCTTTCGTCAAGGGTGACCGACATGTGGCATCCACCATAACGGAACACCGTTAAGCTATCGGGTCGGGTTTTGGATCCGATAACCCGTTAACAGCCCGGACCAATGGGGATTTTCCACGTGTAAAATCATCATTGGCTGGAGGAAACACGTGTCGGCTCATTGTTGGGACAGATGTGATCCACTCATTGGACAAAAGGCGCATATGATACGTCGACCCTAGTGTCACTGATAAAATGAAGTAATAATACAGTTAAAATAGAGCGAGTGTCCTCTCTATCATTTCATTTCCAATGGTGATAAAGAAAGTGCTTCTCTTTGTTAATGTATGTTTCATCAACTAGTCCCATTGTTAATGTTTAAGCGTTTCTGCAAAGTTGGGTGCTTAATTTTAGTTGATCTGTACAAAAATAGAGATTTGAATGTCTCAAGGCGCCTCCTTGTACTACCGTTGTACACTGATGTTCATCACTGGCAGAAGGTGTATCTGGGAGACTTGGGACGATTTCCAGTATGAGGCGTACCGTATGAGGCGTCGCAGGGCCCATCTCACCCTCGCAGCATGGCATACTATGATACTATCGCAATATTTTCTTCTATTTATTTTGTGTGTTTCATCAACTAGTGCCACTATAATGTAATCACGCTTTTTCATTATCTGTGCAAACAGGGTTATTCAGCTGCATTTTGGTGGAACTGCACAAATGTACGTATGGAACCGGCATATATGCAGAGTGCGAGGTGTGACAAGTAAAAATTACCGACACCACCATGCTGCATGCATGCACTGGGATCCACCACCACTAGTGGGATGTGTGGCGCTCTCTGTGGACGGTTCTTTCCCGGCAGCAAATCCTCTAACCAAATACTAGTAGCTTATATTGGCAGTTTTCTAGGGAGTACTCTTTTCTAAAAGAAGCACCAATCTATTTTTATTTATTTGTACACTGTGTCACAACTTTGACCCAAATGTCCAGAACTATTTTAGGGTGATTGGCGTAGTACTCGGAGACTTATTGTAAGCATGATTTTCATTAGCTGTCACACTGATTGTAAGCATGAGCAGGTGGAAGATTAGGTTAGTGGGAAGCTTAGCTTAAACCCTACCGCCGCCGTTGAAACAAGGCGAGTGTCGAGGGAACCGTGGAGAATGGCAGGGAATCAACGTCGTGCCATCCGACCTCCTCTTGTGGTGGGAGAACGAATACTCATGTGGCTTCGGCTGGCTCTGCACCCTCACGAACGGCACACAATACTCGATCGATTCGTTATCCTCTGGGTGCTCGACCTTCGACCTGTACGCCCACCACCTCCACCTGACTGTTGCCTCGGGCGAATCTGCCTGCTCCATCACCCATAGGAGATACTCGATGAACTCGGGGGACTGCGGTGTGACTGCCGCCGAGGAGTACATGTACATCGCCACCCTCATCGCCGCTGTCTCGCTCTTTCGCATACATTGCCACATGGCCCACACCATCCTCAAATCTCCCACTCATTGTCAAACCAAGTAAGGATCTCCTTCAACCTGGCTAACTTTGCCTGGTCGCCGCCGGCGATCTGCCTGATTCGCTGTTGCATCCTCTCCATAGATGTCCTTCTGAGTGGTCAGGTGTTAGCTTTGGAAGATGGGAGGAGAGGCGGTGGTCTTGCAATAGAGAAGATGGAGAGGCGAGACAGTGGTTTTGGAATGGAGATGGTGGAGAGGAGAGGAGGTGGTTTTGCAATGGAGAAGATCAGAAGAGGGAGAGGCGAGACTGTGGTTTTGGAATGGAGATAATGGAGAGGAGAGGAGGTGGTTTTGCACTAGAGAAGAGGGAGAGGAGCGTGCGGCAACGATTTAGGATTGGACGAGAGGGCCGACACGCTGTGACGGGATCAAAATCAAAATCAATTTACCCTTCAATTGAGAAAGCGACCCCACATTAACTAGTCTCCCTTTTATTCTGGGTCATAATTGACCATGATTTTTGCACATAAAATATATGTTATACGTTGCAAAAATAATATAATTTGAAAGTACATTCAGAGACGAACCAAATGATACAACTTTTGGTGACATGCATTCACATTTTGCTTGTGAAATACAGTACGTGGTCAAACTTTGACCCAAAATATGCAAAACAACAAAAAAAATACTTCCAAGACCAGCGCCGCTCTTCCGCTCTTCTCCTCTTAAACCACCGCCGCTCCTCTCCTTTTCCAATCTAAATCCAGCGCCGCTCCTCTCCTCTTCCATTTCAAAACCACCGCCCCTCATCTCCTGTTCCAGTCCAAAACCAGCGTCGCTCCTCTCCTGTTCTAATCCAAAACCAGCGCTGCTCCTCTTCTCTTCCATTCAAAAACCACCGCCGGCGAGTGAAGGTGCTGGGGAGAAGTAGATCGATGGAGGAGTACAACCGATACACGAGGATCGCAGACGGTGACCCTGTGAAGCTAGCTATGATGTTGGAGATACAGTCTTGGTTTGACAACAAGGACCAACTAGCGGCAACGGCGACATCCATGGGCAAATATCTGCAACAGAGCGAAAAGGCGGCGATACTCCCGGAGGGAGTCGCACGGGAGTACATAGAGCTGCTCCTCTGGGCCATGGAGCAAATAGATTCACCGAATCCGATCGTGAGGGAGCGGTGGTGGGAGTATCAATCCTAGATGGAGCATCCACCAGAGATTGAAGGATCGAGCATCTAAAGGGTGCCATTAGTGAGGGTGTCCTGCCAGAGCGTGCCAGTGGAGTCTTCGTCGACCGAACCCAACTGCAAGAGGAGAAAAGTAGTTGGCCCGACGACGCTTCCCCGCCATCCTCTCCCTTGCCGTTCACATTGTCTCACGGGGCGGCTGTCTACCGCCGAGGAATAGGAGGGGACTGCCCCCCAGCCCAATAGTCTGGCAGGTTGTGAATTGTCAGGAGGAGCTTAGGGTTGTCAGTATTTGCAGGTTGTGAATTGTGTTTTGTGTTGTGTACTTTGAGAGTACTTTCAGATATGAATGTATTTTGAATTTCAAATTTGCAGTATTGAGCATATGAAGTATTTTATGAATTCTAGAGATATATTTTTAGCACTTAAAAATGTAGTTTCATAGGAGTATAAAAGTTAAGAAACTGCAACTTTCAGAGGCAGAGCATTTATATTAACACGGCCTTTTCAAACAGGGTTAACATCATGTTGGAAGTTTTATTCATGGTCGAAAATGGAACTACCAGCCAGTTAACATCATGCTGATCAACATTCATGCATAGCACATCTTCATATGATGCACAGTCAAAATGCCCACACAATGTCGAGTGTGCGAAACACAGAGAAAATGAGGGACGAAGTTTTGGCAAGTGTTGGACATGGTGTGCGTAGATGACAATGGGGACCCACAAGTCAATAAAGGCAGAGGCAAAAAATTTAGAGATATTTTCCCTACACAGGTGGAATCGAACCCGGGCGGAACAACTATCGGGTAGTATCACTTGGCCACTAGGCTAGTTCAGTAGTTTCGTTAGTAATAAGGCACTTCCTCAGGTGGTTGGATCCCCTCCTGTGCCTTTGTGCGCTCGCCGCGACGCCGCTATCTGCCGTTGTGAACATGCTGAACAAACGAGAGGAATCTGGAGAGGACTATACATGGAGAGGCGGACAGTCGGGACCCACCAGGTCTATGGCCGTACGCAAGCAAGTGCCTCATCGAAAAAATACTTCCTCCTAATGCTATACTGACATTGGGGCCTGTTACGTCTCCAATGTATCTATAATTTTTTATTGTTGCATGCTATTATATTATCCGTTTTGGATGTTTATGGGCTTTACTTTACACATTTATATCATTTTTGGGACTAACCTACTAACCGGAGGCCCAGCCCGTATTGCTGTTTTTTTGCCTATTTCAGTGTTTCAAAGAAAAGGAATATCAAACAGAGTCCAAACGGAATGAAACCTTCGGGAGCGTGATTTTTGGAATGAACGTGATCCATAGGACTTGGAGTGCAAGCCAAGAAGCAGCCGAGGCGGCCACAAGGGTGGAGGGCGCGCCCACCCCTATAGGGCGCGCCCCCTGTCTTGTGGGCCCCTCGGGCTTCCACCGATGTACTTCTTCCTCCTATATATACCCACGTACCCCGAAAACATCAAAGGAGCCAAAGAAACACAATTTCCACCGCCGTAACCTTCTGTATCTGCAAAATCCCATCTTGGAGCCTTCATCGGCGCTCCGCCGGAGGGGGAATCGACCACGGAGGGCTTCTACATCAACACCATAGCCCCTCCAATGAGGTATGAGTAGTTTACTACAGACCTTCAGGTCCATAGTTATTAGCTAGATGGCTTCTTCTCTCTTTTTGGATCTCAATACCATGTTCTCCCCTCTCTTGTGGAGATCTATTTGATGTAACTCTTTTTGCGGTGTGTTTGTCGAGATCCGATGAATTGTGGGTTTATGATCAAGTTTATCTATGAGAAATATTTGAATCTCCTCTGAATTCTTTTATGTATGATTGAGTTATCTTTGCAAGTCTCTTCGAATTATTAGTTTGGTTTGGCCTACTAGATTTATCTTTCTTGCAATGGGAGAAGTGCTTAGCTTTGGGTTCAGTCTTGCGGTGTCCTTTCCCAGTGACAGCAGGGGCAGCAAGGCACGTATTGTATTGTTGCCATCGAGGATAAAAAGATGGGGTCTATATCATATTGCATGAGTTTATCCCTCTACATCATGTCATCTTTCTTAATGCGTTACTCTATTCTTATGAACTTAATACTCTAGATGCATGCTGGATAGCGGTCGATGTATGGAGTAATAGTAGTAGATGCAGGCAGGAGTCGGTCTAATTGTTGCAGACGTGATGCCTATATACATGATCATGCCTATATAATCTCATAATTATTCGCTTTTCTATCAATTGCTCAACAGTAATTTGTTCACCCACCATAATACTTACGCTATCTTGAGAGAAGCCACTAGTGAAACCTATGGCTCCCGGGTCTATCTTTTATTATATAAGCTTTCAATCTACTTTTATTTGCATTTTTACTTTTCCAATCTATATTATAAAATACCAAAAATATATTTATCTTATCACTTTTATTTGCATCTTTAATTTTCCAATCTATATTATAAAATACCAAAAATATATTTATCTTATCATACTATCTCTATCAGATCTCACTTTTGCAAGTAGCCGTGAAGGGATCGACAACCCTTTTATTGCGTTGGTTGCGAGTTCTTTGTTTGTTTGTGTAGGTGCGTGGGACTTTTGAGGAGCCTCCTACTGGACTGATACCTTGGTTCTCAAAAACTGAGGGAAATACTTACACTACTATTGTTGCATCACCCTTTCCACTTCAAGGAAAACCAACTCAAGCTCAAGACGTAGCAGGGCCCACAGGTTTGTCAACATAGTTACATTTTTAGGTGCTTCAACGTAGTTATTATAGGAGATAAATTCACAACGAAGCCGGGGAGCTGGCAGGTATCATTTATTATCACTAGGGCAGCAAGTATCAGCTGGGTTTTGGGCTGCCCCGTCTAGGCTTTCATTTTTAACATGCGCAGCCCACGACCTCGGATGGGAGGTCCATAGACCTGTTTGTATTTTCTTGAGGACCGTCATGTATTGACCGGCCTATGGACCTCCCATCCGAGGTTTTATTTTTCCTGAAACATTGGCAGCCCAATTTATGTATTTTTTTAAGAAAACACAGAGGTCTGTTCTATTTTTCTATATAAGAATAGGAACGCCAGGTCCAACTTATGTTTCCCTTCTAACTATATTATATATATTTAAATTATTTTATATGTTATATATTATTTTTATTGTCATCATATATTTAACAGATACTTACATATGTAAGAAAACAATATCCCACATCTTATTAACTTATAAAAATAATTTCTTAACAATAAAATCCTGGATTGTTTTGGCATGAAAATCCTAGTGATTGTGTACAAAAGCTTGGTAAGATTTAAGTACGAATGTAATAATATCACTTATTATTTAAATATATTTATAACAAAATTCTCAGCCCCTTTTTATTTTTTGATAATATTGTTGGCCCAACCCAACATTATAATTAGAATCAGCCCAACAAAATCGTGTATTTCGAAAAAGTGCAAATGGAATGTACTTTTTTAGGAAATAAAATAAATAGGCCGCATGGATGCTACATTATTTGTTCACCCAGCCTAGTTAATGGACTGTAATTCAAAAAAAAGATTAAACTGACTGTAAATTCTACTGTGTAAAAAAAAGACTGTAAATTCTGAAAAAATGGGTTGAATACGTGCCACATTTCTGGAGGCTGAAATGTGGGCCAATAGGTCCAAGCCAACGCAAGTCGCTGTTAATTTAGTCAACAAATGATTCTGGCATGTTAGCCATTGGATTTACATCCAACGACCGGTATCCATCTTCAATCCCTCGTCTTCTTCCTCTAGCGCCGCCGGGACCACCTCCCACCTCCTCCTGCTAGCAGCTCTGGTTAGCACGCTTCGCTATGAAGCGCTACTCCACCGTTGGCCAGGCCATCCCTCCACCCCTCCACACCTCCTGTTCTTCTCCGCCGACTGCCGAGCCACACTGCACTAGTACCAGTTAACCCTCGTACACCTCTCTGTCTGCGACTCTACTCCTGCGTCTTCCCATCTCTGACTCGTTGCTGTCTGGGGCCTCGCCATCGTCCACCACCTTGGATGTGCTCGGCGCGGCGTGGTCAACGTGGTCAACGAACGACACCATCAGAAGTAGACTGTGCGTGGAGAGGCTGACAGCTGGGTTCACGGCCGCATACAAGGAAATGCCTCCTTATTACACGCAAAATAATGATTCATCCACGTGACATCTAGGACCCACTGGAAGGGCCTCCGTATTTCATGAAAAAAACGTGCCCCCCGCTGACAGGTCGGACCCACCAGCTATCTTCGCACGCAAGGAAGTGCCTCCTTATTACGCACAAAAAAAATGAATACTCCCTCTGCCAGCTAAAACCCAGCATAGTGGGAGGCTGACTTGTGGGCCTACCAAGTTGACGGGGACGGAGGGCTTTGTCAACTTAGTTAATATGAACGATTCTAGCTCCGGTTACCGTACGATGTTCATCCAACGGCCTTAGTTCTTCTTCAACCTCTGGTCTTCTTGCTCCAACCGCCCAAACCAGAGCCGGTCGTGCCGCGTGCTCCTGCCTCTTGTGGCCGGCTGTGATGCCGCGGAGGCCTCACCGCTCCCTACTACTCCCACCGCTGGCCAGGCCATCCCTCTACTCACCCACACCCCCTGTTATTCTGCGGCGACGGCAGCCTCACACCGCAGCCGAACTAGTGAACCCTCATACTCCTCTCCGTGCGGGCTTCCACTACCGTGTATTCCCCGGCTCTGCGTCGCCCCCTTCCTAGGCCTCGTCGTCGTCCACCGCCCTGGTGCTCTCCGCGCGGCATGGTCAACGTGGTCAAGGAACGACTTCCATCGGAGTACTGTATGTGGAGAGGCTGACAGCTGGGTCCACAGCGGGCGCAAGGAAGTGCCTCCTTATTACGCGCAAAATAATTATTCCTCCACCTGACAGTAGGGACCCACCGGACAGGCCACCATATTTCACAAAAAAAATGATTCACCCCCTGACTGCTGGGACCCACCAGCTACATCTTCGCACGCAAGGAAGTGTGCTCGGGCAAAAAAACGATTCGCCTCCCTGACAGCTGGGACCCACCATCTACATCTTCGCACACAAGGAAGTGCCTGACAGTCGGGACCCACCTGGTCGAATGCTACGTCTTGAGCTTGCGTTGGTTTTCCTTGAAGAGGAAAGGGTGATGCAACAATAGTAGCGTAAGTATTTCCCTCAGTTTTTGAGGACCAAGGTATCAATCCAGTAGGAGGCTCCTCAAAAGTTCCATGCACCTACACAAACAAACAAGAACTCGCACCAACGCAATAAAGGGGTTGTCAATCCCTTCACGGCCAATTGCAAAAGTGAGATCTGATAGAGATAATATGATAAGATAAATATATTTTTGGTATTTTATAATATAGATTGGAAAAGTAAAGATGCAAATAAAAATAGATTGAAAGCTTATATGGTAAAAGATAGACCCCGGGGCCATAGGTTTCACTAGTGGCTTCTCTCAAGATAGCATAAGTATTACGGTGGGTGAACGAATTACTGTCGAGCAATTGATAGAAAAGCGAATAATTATGAGATTATCTAGGCATGATCATGTATATAGGCATCACGTCCGTGACAAGTAGACCGACTCCTGCCTGCATCTACTACTATTACTCCACACATCGACCGCTATCCAACATGCATCTACAGTATTAAGTTCATAAGAACAGAGTTACGCATTAAGAAAGATGACATGATGTAAAGGGATAAACTCATGCAATATGATATAAACCCCATCTTTTTATCCCCGATGGCAACAATACAATACGTGCCTTGCTCCGCAAGATTGAACCCAAAGCTAAGCACTTATCCCATTGCAAGAAAGATCAATCTAGTAGGCCAAACCAACCTGATAATTCAAAGAGACTTGCAAAGATAACTTAATCATACATAAAAGAATTCAGAGGAGATTCAAATATTTCTCATAGATAAACTTGATCATAAACCCACAATTCATCGGATCTCGACAAACACACCGCAAAAAGAGTTACATCAAATAGATCTCCACAAGAGAGGGGAGAACATGGTATTGAGATTCATAGAGAGAGAAGAAGCCATCTAGCTAATAACTATGGACCCGATGGTCTGAGTTAAACTACTCACAACTCAACGGAGAGGCCTTGGAGATGATGTAGAGGCCCTCCGTGATTGATTCCCCCTCCAGCGGAGCGCCGGCGAAGGCTCCAATATGGGATCTCGCGGATACAGAAGGTTACGGTGGTGGAAATAGTTTTTCGTGGTCGCTTCTAATGTTTTCGGGGTACATGGGTATATGTAGGAGGAAGGAGTACGTCGGTGGACGCCCGAGGGGCCCACGAGGGTGGGGGGCGTGCCCACCTGTAGGGGGCACGCCGGGCACCCTCGTGGCCACCTCCTTCGTTTCTTGACTTCCACTCCAAGTCCTCTGGATCACGTTTGTTCCAAAAAGATCGCTCCCGAAGGTTTCATTCTGTTTGGACTCCGTCTGATATTCCTTTTCTTCGAAACACTAAAATAGGCAAAAAAACAGCAATACGGGTTGGGCCTTCGGTTAGTAGGTTAGTCCCAAAAATGATATAGAAGTGTAAAGTAAAGCCCATAAACATCCAAAACGGATAATATAATAGCATGGAACAATCAAGAATTATAGATACGTTGGAGACGTATCATCGAAGCGAACGTAGCGTTGTCATTCTGGTCACGAACGTGTACGTACATATTGGTGGATGTAGAGGCACGCGCGTGTCATAGTAGAGGCGCGCACGTAGCATGTACACATACGTACAGCGCCCAGTGTGCAAGAAAGAAAATACGGCCACGTACGTACATACAGGCGGGGTCTCGAATGCCTACTCGCGCATACGTACGGCCCGGGCTCGTGTACATGGCTGGGTCGGAATGGAAAACAACGTCGTCGTCGTACTCATGGGGAGCCAACCGGCTGGGTCGGAACGGAATGCGGCGTCGTGTTCATCGGGAGGGCTTGGATGGAACAGGCGATGGAAATGAGGCCTGGCGTACCGCACAATGGAGGAAACGGCCTTGTGTTTGACTGGCCATGTTCGAAACGGGATCCTGTTCATTGGGAGAGGTCTGGCGTACGCAAAACAGAGGAAACGGACTTGTGTTGGACCTCCTACGGTCGAAACGGGGTCCTGTTGATCGAGAGGGGTGTGGCGTACCACAAAACGGAGGAAACGGACTTGTGTTGGAGCGCTACGGTCGAGACGGGGGTCCTGTTCATCTGGAGGGGTGTGGCGCACCGCAAAACGGGACTCCACGGGATACTGTTCATCTCCATCGTCGACCTCCTCCAGCCTCCACGAGCTATTGTTCATCCACCGTCAACCTCCTCCAGCCTCCACGTGCGACTGTTCATCCACGGGCTCCCGTTCATCCAGCCTCCACCGTGCGCTACTCCACCGGCTACTGTTCAACCACCCCTCCACGGCCTCCTATTCATCCACCCCTCCACCATCTACTGTTCATCCATCCCTCCACGGGGTCATCCTGTTCATCCAGCCCTCCACGGGGTCCTGTTCATCCAGCCCCAACCGGCTCAATCAATCGGGGTCCTGTTCATCCAGAGGCAACGCCACGAGGTCCTGTTCATCCACCCCCACCGCTCACTGTTCATCCACCCCCCCACAATGCTCACTGTTCATCCAAAGGCATCATCGATCGGCTTCAGTTAGCAGCAGTAGCGAAGGAATCGCTTGATCTGGTTCAGTTAACAGCCATCGATCGATTGCTCGGGTTCAGTAACGCATAGCCTTCAGTGCAATCGCTCAGGTTCAGTTAGAGCCCAATGCCTCACTCGGGTTCAGTTAGAGCCAATGCCTCGCACACACGCGTGTACGTGTACGAGAGAAACGCGCATCGCTCGGCCCCCAACCACCCACCGTAATCGGAAACTCGCCAAAATTTTCCTCGCCCTCGCTTCTACCATGGTTTTTTCCGTCATGGACGGCCCAAAGAATGTCATGTAGCTGCGTCTCCGTCCCGCCCAGGACGAAAAACCCATTTTTTATCATGATTTTTTGTCATAGAAGTAGGAGCCCACCACATCTATGATGATACCGGGTTCTGTCACAATTATCGTCATAGAAGTGTCATAAGTATGACAGGAAAAAAAATCGTTCGGCCCAAAATGTCACGGATGTGTCCTTTTTTGTAGTGATAGGGGATGACACTCACCTTTTCTCTATCTTCTGCCATGGTCGGGCTTTGATCCGAGCTCAATTTCACACCTTGCAATACAGGCAAGAACCCCTTCTTGGACTGATCCATATTGAACTTCTTCAATATCTTATCAAGGTATGTGCTTTGCGAAAGACCTATGAGGCGTCTCGATCTATCTCTATAGATCTTGATGCCTAATATGTAAGCAGCTTCTCCAAGGTCCTTCATTTAAAAACACTTATTCAAGTAGGCCTTTATGCTTTCCAAAAGTTCTATATCATTTCCCATCAATAGTATGTCATCTACATATAATATGAGAAATGCTACAAAGCTCCCACTCACTTTCTTGTAAACGCATGCTTCTCCATAAGTCTGCATAAACCCAAACGCTTTGATCATTTCATCAAAGCGAATGTTCCAACTCTGAGATGCTTGCACAAGCCCATAGATGGAGCGCTGGAGCTTGCATACCTTGTTAGCTTTCTTAGGATCGACAAAACCTTCTGGATGCATCATATACAATTCTTCCTTAAGGAAACCGTTAAGGAATGCCGTTTTGATGTCCATTTGCCATATTTCATAATCATAGAATGCGGCAATTGCTAACATGATTCAGACAGACTTCAACTTCGCTACGGGTGAGAAGGTCTCATCATACTCAACCCCTTGAACTTGTCAATAACCCATAGCGACAAGACAAGCTTTATAGATGGTCACATTACCATCCGCGTCAGTCTTCTTCTTAAAGATCCATTTATTTTCTATGGCTCGCCGATCATCGGACAACTCTGTCAAAGTCCATACTTTGTTTTCATACATGGATCCTATCTCGGATTGCATGGCTTCAAGACATTTGTTGGAATCTGGGCCCGCCATCGCTTCTTCATAGTTCGAAGGTTCATCGTTGTCTAACAACATGATTTCCAAGACAGGGTTGGCATACCATTCTGGTGTGGAACGTGTCCTTGTGGACCTACGAAGTTCAGTAGCAACTTGATCCTAAGTACCTTGGTCATCATCATTAACTTCCTCTCTAGTCGGTGCAGGCATCATAGAAACATCTTCCTGAGCTGCACTACTTTCCGGTTCAAGAGGCAGTACTTCATCAAGTTCTACTTTCCTCCCACTTACTTCTCTCAAGAGAAACTCTTTCTCCACAAAGGATCCGTTCTTGGCAACAAAGATCTTGCCTTCGGATCTGAGGTAGAAGGTATACCCAATGGTTTCCTTAGGGTATCCTATGAAGACGCATTTTTCTGACTTGGGTTCGAGCTTTTCAGGTTGAAGTTTCTTAACATAAGCATCACATCCCCAAACTTTTAAAAACGACAGCTTAGGTTTCTTCCCAAACTATAATTCATATGATTGTCGTCTCAATGGATTTAGACGGTGCCCTATTTAAAGTGAATGTGGTTGTATCTAAAGCGTATCCCCAAAATGATAGCGGCAAATCGGTAAGAGACATCATAAATCGCACCATATCCAATAGAGTGCGATTACGATGTTCGGACACACCATTATGCTGAGGTGTTCCAGGCGGCGTGAGTTGTGAAACAATTCCACATTTCCTTAAGTGCGTACCAAATTCGTGACTCAAATATTCTCCCCCACGATCTGATCGTAAGAACTTTATTTTCCTGTCACGTTGATTCTCCACCTCACTCTGAAATTCCTTGAACTTTTCAAAGGTCTTAGACTTGTGTTTCATTAAGTAGACATACCCATATCTACTTAAGTCATCAATGAGGGTGAGAACATAACGATAGCCACCGTGAGCCTCAACGCTCATTGGACCGCACACATCAGTATGTATGATTTCCAACAAGTTGGTTGCTTGCTCCATTGTTCCGGAGAACGGAGTCTTGGTCATCTTGCCCATGAGACATGGTTCGCATGTGTCAAATGATTCATAATCAAGAGACCCCAAAAGCCCATCTTCATGGAGCTTCTTCATGCGTTTGACACCAATGTGACCAAGGCGGCAGTGCCACAAGTATGTCGGACTATCATTATTAACCTTACATCTTTTGGTACTCACACTATGAATATGTGTAACATCACATTCGAGATTCAATAAGAATAAACCATTGACCAGCGGGGCATGACCATAAAACATGTCTGTCAAATAAATAGAACAACCATTATTCTCGGATTTAAATGAGTAGCCATCTCGCATTAAACGAGATCCAGATACAATGTTCATGCTCAAAGCTGACACTAAATAATAATTATTGAGGTTTAAAACTAATCCCGTAGGTAAATGTAGATGTAGCGTGCCGACGGCGATCACATCGACCTTGGAACCATTCCCGACGCGCATCGTCACCTCATCCTTTGCCAGTCTCCGCTTATTCCGCAGCTCCTGTTTTGAGTTACAAATATGAGCAACCACACCGGTATCAAATACCCAGGAGCTACTACGAGTACTGGTAAGGTACACAATAATAACATGTATATCACATATACCTTTGGTGTTGCCGGCCTTCTTGTCCGCTAAGTATTTAGGGCAATTCTGCTTCCAGTGACCATTTCCCTTGCAATAAAAGCACTGAGTCTCGGGCTTGGGTCCATTCTTTGGCTTCTTCCCGGCAACTGATTTACCGGGCGCGGCAACTCCCTTGCCGTCCTTCTTGAAGTTCTTCTTACCCTTGCCCTTCTTGAAACTAGTGGTCTTATTTACCATCAACACTTGATGTTCCTTTTTGATCTCCACCTCTACTAATTTCAGCATTGAATATAACTTAAGAATGGACTTCTCCATCCCTTGCATATTGTAGTTCATCACAAAGCTCTTGTAGCTAGGTGGGAGCGACTGGAGGATCATGTCAATGACTGAGTCATCTGGGAGATTAACTCCCAACTGAGACAAACAGTTGTGTAACCCAGACATAGTGAGTATGTACTCACTGACAGAACTGTTTTCCTCCATCTTACAACTGTAGAACTTGTCAGAGACTTCATATCTCTCGACCCGGACATGAGCTTGGAAAACTATTTTCAGCTCTTGGAACATCTCATATGCTCCGTTCTGCTCAAAACGCTTTTGGAGCCCCGGTTCTAAGCTGTAAAGCATGCCGCACTAAACCAAGGAGTAATCATCACTACACGACTGCCAGGCGTTCATAATGTCTTGAGTTGCTGGGAAAATGGGTGCTTCACCTAGCGGTGCTTCTAGGACATATGCTTTCTTGGCAGCTATGAGGATGATCCTCAAGTTCCGGACACAGTCCGTATCGTTGCTACCATCGTCTTTCAGCTTGGTTTTCTCTAGGAACGCGTTGAAGTTGAGGGCAACATTAGCGTGGGCCATTTGATCTACAAGACATATTGCAAAGATATTTTAGACTATGTTCATGATAATTAAGTTCATCTAATCAAATCATTCAATGAACTCCCACTCCGATAGACATCGCTCCGGTCATCTAAGTGATGCATGATTCGAGTCAACTAGGCCGTATCCGATCATCACGTGAGATGGACTAGTCATCATCGGTGAACATCTTCATGTTGATCGTATCTACTATACGACTCATGTTCGACCTTTCGGTCTCTTGTATTCCGAGGCCATGTCTATAAATGCTAGGCTCGTCAAGTCAACCTAAGTGTTTTGCATGTGTAAATCTGGCTTACACCCGTTGTATGCGAATGTTAGAATCTATCACAACCGATCATCACGTGGTGCTTCGAAACAACAAACTTTCGCAATGGTGCACAGTTAGGGGGAACACTTTCTTGAAATTTTAATGAGGGATCATCTTATTTATGCTACCGTCGTTCTAAGCAACTAAGATGTAAAAACATGATAAACATCACATGCAATCAAATAGTGACATGATATGGCCAATATCATTTTGCTCCTTTTGATCTCCATCTTCGGGGCGCCATGATCATCATCATCACCGGCATGACACCATGATCTCCATCATCATGTCTTCATGAAGTTGTCTCGCCAACTATTACTTCTACTACTATGGCTAACGGTTAGAAATAAAGTAAATACATGGCGTTTTCATCGACACGCAGGTCATACAATAAATTAAGACAACTCCTATGGCTCCTGCAGGTTGTCATATTCATCGACATGCAAGTCGTGATTCCTATTACAAGAACATGATCAATCTCATACATCACATATATCATTCATCATATCCTTTTGGCCATATCACATCACACGGCATATGCTTCAAGAATAAGTTAGACGTCCTCTAATTGTTGTTGCAAGTTTTTTACGTGGCCGCTATAGGTTTCTAGCAAGAACGTTTCTTACCTACGCCAAAACCACAACGTGATATGCCAATTGTTATTTACCCTTCATAAGGACCCTTTTCATCGAATCCGATCCGACTAAAGTGGGAGAGACAGACACCCGCTAGCCACCTTATGCAACTAGTGCATGTCAGTCGGTGGAACCTGTCTCACGTAAGCGTACGTGTAAGGTTGGTCCGGGTCTCTTCATCCCACGATGCCGCCGAATCAAGATAAGACTAGTAATGGCAAGTAAATTGACAAAATTGGCACCCACAACAACTTGTGTTCTACTCATGCATAGAAACTACGCATAGACCTAGCTCATGATGCCACTGTTGGGGATCATTGCAGAAATTTAAAATTTTCTACGCATCACCAAGATCAATCTATGGAGAGACAAGCAATGAGAGAGAGGGGAGTGTATTTTCATACCCTTGAAGATCGCGATGCGAAAGCGTTGCAAAAACGTGGTTGGAGGAGTCGTACACGCAGCGATTCAGATCAAGGTCGATTCCAATCTAAGCGCCGAACAACGACGCCTCCGCGTTCAACACACGTGCAGCCCGGTGACGTCTCCCGCGCCTTGATCCAGCAAGGAGGAGGGAGAGGTTGGGGAAGACAACTCTAGCAGCAGCACGATGGCGTGGTGGTGGTGGAGCAACGTGGTTTCTAGCAGGGCTTCGCCAAGCACTACGAAGGACGAGGATGTGGAGAGGTAGGGCTGCACCGAGAGGGAGAGATTCATGTGTTTGGCAGCCCCAAAACCCCCACTATATATAGGAGGAGGGGAGGTGGCTGCGCCCCCTCTAGGGTTCCCACCCTAGGGGGTGCGGTAGCCCTAGATGGGACTGGAGGGGGCGGCCAAGAGGGGGAGAGGGGGGGCGCGCCCTAGGGTGGGCCTTTAGGCCCATCTGCGCCTAGGGTTTCCCCCTCTCCTCCTAGCTGCGCCTTGGGCCTTGGTGGGAGGCGCACCAGCCCACTCAAGGGCTGGTCCATTCCCACCCTTGGCCCATGCAAGCCTCCGGGGCTGGTGGACCCCCGGAACCCTTCCCGTGGTCCCGGTACATTACCGGTGACGCCCGAAATACTTCCGGTGGCGAAAACCTCACTTCCTATATGTTATTCTTTACCTCCGGATCATTCCGGAACTCCTCGTGTCGTCCGAGATCTCATTCGGGACTCCAAACAACATTCGGTAACCACATACAAACTTTCCCTATAACGCTAGCGTCATCGAACCTTAAGTGTGTAGACCCTACGGGTTCGAGAATCATGCAGACGTGACGACACAGCTCTCCGGCCAATAACCAACAGTGGGATCTGGATACCCATGTTGTCTCCCACATGTTCCACGGTGATCTCATCGGATGAACCACGATGTCGGGGATTCAAGCAATCTCGTATACAATTCCCTTTGTCAATCGGTATGTTAATTGCCTGAGATTTGATCGTCGGTATCCCAATACCTCGTTCAATCTCGTTATCGGCAAGTCACTTTACTCATTCCGTAATGCATGATCCCGTGACCAACTACTCACATTGAGCTCATTATGATGATGCATTACCGAGTGGGCCCAGAGATACCTCTCCGTCATACGGAGTGACAAATCCCAGTCTGGATTCATGCCAACCCAACATACACTTTTGGAGATACCTGTAGTGTACCTTTATAGCCACCCAGTTATGTTGTGACGTTTGGTACACCCAAAGCATTCCTACGGTATCCGGGAGTTGCACAATCTCATGGTCTAAGGAAATGATACTTGACATTAGAAAAGCTTTTAGCAAATGAACTACACGATCTTGTGCTATGCTTAGGATTGGGTCTTGTCCATTACATCATTCTCCTAATGATGTGATCCCGTTATCAATGACATCCAATGCCCATGGTCAGGAAACCATAACCATCTGTTGATCAACGACCTAGTTAACTAGAGGCTCACTAGGGACATGTTATGGTCTATGTATTCACACATGTATTACGGTTTCCAGTCAATACAATTATAGCATGAACAATAGACAATTATCATGAACAAGGAAATATAATAATAACCATTTTATTATTGCCTCTAGGGCACATTTCCAACACATCTTGTGTGGCAATGACCTCCTCATGTGTATCTTGGCCATCAACATTGACCTCCTCATGGGTAACTTGGCCATCAACATGGACCTCCTCCTGTGTAACTTGACCATCATCTTGTGTGCCATGAACTTCTTCCTGTGTACCTTGGCCATCAACTTGTTGTGGCAGAACAAGTTCATCATCTGACACATCATCAGGAATGGCCCTTGGACCCCTTCTTGTTGTTCTCTTTGCTAGATTTGGCAAAATGCCAGCCTTTCTTTGATTGCATCCTTTGATGTTGTGGCCTGATTCATGATAGTATGAACATGTTATTATGATTCCATGTCTGCTCATCACCTTGGTTCCATCTTTCTTTTCAATCTCATAAGGCTGCTTTCTCCTACTCTTGTTTGAAGGCCTTCCTACTTTTTTTTCATAGACAGGTGGCTTGATTTCACAACCATTCATCTTCTGCCACTCATTCCTATCTCTGCAAGGCTTGATAATGGGTTTTGTATGCTAGCTTGAATGCTTCTATACTGTAACAGGAGTGCACTAAACTCTTAGGATCAATCCTCTCATGCCTGCAGCATGCAATTGCATGGTGACATGGCACTCCACTAAGATCCCACCTTTTGCATGTATAAATTTCTTCCTTCATGTCAACAATGTATGTCCTATTCCTGTTGTCAACCTGAAAGATGCCATCACCAGCCCCTGAAACCATGCATGTGGCTGACAGCTCTATATTCTTCTCAATTCTTTTCCTAATTTTTGGGCATATTGAGCGAGGCCAGGTCTCTGCCTCCTTTCTTTTGTTGTAGAATCTTACCATGAGCTGTGTTTTGATCTTGTCAATCATTGATCTGAGATGCATCTCCCTAGCCTCAAGAATATGCTTGTTGAAAACCTCACAGTTGTTGTTCAGAAGGATATCACACTTAACCAATTCTCTTTGGAAGCCCCTAACCCAAGTGTTGGGTGGTAGCTGCTCAAGCCATTTGTATGCTTCTAGGCTGATGGCCTTCATTTCCTCCATGCTTTCAGCCAACAGCTCTGGTGTTGTGCTCCTTGCACACTTCCACAATTGGTTCTTAAGAACATCTCCTTTGTGTGTTTGCTGAAAATTCTTCCATATATGCCTAACACAGTGTCTGTGCTCTGCATCAGGAAAGTGCTGCCTCACTCCCCTGATCAACCCCTTTTGCTTGTCTGACATTATAGTCCATGGCTCTGTGTTTACAATTCCCAAGTCACTTTTCAGATTTGACAAAAACCATTTCCATGTGTCAGTGTTCTCTACCTCAACAACTGCAAAAGCTAGAGGGTAAATGCAGTCATTAGGATCCATGCCAACAGCACACAGCATAACACCTCCATACTTTGTCTTCAGGTGGCATCCATCCAAACAAATGACAGGACTACAAGCTTGCATGAAACCCCTTTTGCAGGCATCCAGAGAGAAATAACAACTTCCAAATATGCCATCACTGACACCCACATAGAAAGAACTGCCTGGGTTTGATCTTCTAAATTCTTGTGCATAATCCCACATGCTATTGTACTGCTCCAGCTCATCTCCTTCAATGACTTTCTTCATAGCCTCTTAGCCCTTCTGAGCTTGCTCCTTGTTGCTGTCATGTTCCAATCTTTCTGAACCACCCTTGCAAAAAAAATCATATTCATGTTTTCATCTGCTCTAAAAGAATCAACATATTTTCCAGCCATAAAAGGAGCAGTGAATGACTTAACACACCATTTCTTTATGCATGTATGCTTTGGGTTGTATTTTTTTATCATGAAGCAGTTGATTCTCCCATCAAATGATGCAGACAAGGTCCAAGGGCACCCATCTTCACAAATGGCATTGAGTCTTTTCCTATCATTTCTAGGGCATTTAATGTCAACTCTCTCCTGACAACTATACTCTTTGATAGCTTTCCTAAGGAACTCAACAGATCCAAAGGTCTGACCAACATGAAATTGTGGTTTAGTGAGGTCTTCCTCTCTAAAACTTTTGAAATTTAGCTTCACCTTATCTTCATCAAAAGAAGGCAGACACATATCCACATCTTCAATAGGATCATCATGTTCTTCTTGCAATGCTACACCTTTACCTTTCTCACAGTCAACATTTGTGGCAAATAGTTCATCATCATCTTCAAGATCAATGTCTGAATCAACAAGCTGAGGATTGTATTCTTCATCTGAACCATGGATTACTAAATCACCAACTGCATCTGTTGCATCCATGTTCAAAATCCTACATGGTCTTCTAGCCCTAAACCCAAACTGAGATGAAAGGTAAGTAGTTCCTGGCTGGGGTGGACTTGGTATGAAATCATCTTCTTTTGACTCTGCTCCACTTCCTAACTCTGCTTCATCTAGCTCATGCTCTTGATCATGCTCATGCTGAGACAACTCCTGTTCCACTTCAGGAAGCTCAGCCTGCTCCTGTTCCACTAGAGTGAGCTCAGCCTGCTCCTCTTGCTGTAGAGTGAGCTCAGCCTGCTCCTCTTGCTGTTGTTGTGGCTGTTCCTTTTGCTGCTGGTGTGCATTCTCCTTATTGGGCCTAATGCCACTGAACCTGGGATCCTCATCATTAGAGTGAATAGGAACATAAGAAATAAATGATCTCATGCTCTCATCATGATCAAGGAAAATCTGTTGGAAGTGGTTGCCATTCAGAGCACAATCCTTTATGTTTTCTGTCATAGTGTTGTCCCCTAACTTAATCTCTCTTAATCCATTCTTGTAGACTGTCAACCCAGGAACACACCAATAAGCCCTGATCCTGCCCTCAAACTCATATCCAATTTCCTCCACTAGACTGGCAACAACATTAGGTGTCCAGTTATCTATGTCACAGTAATCATACCAAATGGAGTGACCTTTGTGATAATCCCTATGCAACTCCCGTTTACCAGAGGAACACTTTGTGTGCTACCAAACGTCACAACGTAACTGGGTAAAGGTGCTCTACAGGTGTCTCCGAAGGTACTTGTTGGGTTGGCGTATTTCGAGATTAGGATTTGTCACTCCGATTGTCGGAGAGGTATCTCTGGGCCCTCTCGGTAATACACATCACTATAAGCCTTGCAAGCAATGTGACTAATGAGTTAGTTACGAGATGATGTATTACATAATGAGTAAAGAGACTTGCCGGTAACGAGATTGAACTAGGTATTGAGATACCGACGATCAAATCTCGGGCAAGTAACATACCAATGACAAAGGGAACAACGTATGTTGTTATGCGGTTTGACCGATAAAGATCTTCATAGAATATGTAGGAGCCAATATGAGCATCCAGGTTCCGCTATTGGTTATTGACCGGGAACGGTTCTCGGTCATGTCTACATAGTTCTCGAACTTGTAGGGTCCGCATGCTTAAGGTTTCGATGACAGTTATATTATGAGTTTATGAGTTTTGATGTACCGAAGTTTGTTCGGAGTCATGAATGTGATTACGGACATGACGAGGAGTCTCGAAATGGCCGAGACATAAAGATTGGTATATTGGACGACTATATTCGGACACCGGAATAAGTTTCGGAGGTTATCGGATATATACCGGAGTACCGGGGGGTTAGCGAAACCCCCTGGGGGGTTAATGGGCCACTTGGGCCCAAAGTGGAGAAGAGGAGGGGCGGCCAGGGCAGGCCGCGTGCCCCCTCCCCCTCTAGTCCGAATTGGACAAGGAGGGGGGCGGCGCCCCCCCTTTCCTTCCTTCCCTCTCTCCCTTCCTTCCCCCTCTCCTACTTGGACAAGGAAAGGAGGGAGTCCTACTCTCGGTGGGAGTAGGACTCCCCTTGGCGCGCCTCCTCCCTGGCCGGCCGCCCCCTCCCCCTTGCTCCTTTATATACGGGGGCAGGGGGGCACCTCTAGACACAACAATTGATCATTGATCTCTTAGCCGTGTGCGGTGCCCCCCTCCACCATAGTCCTCCTCGATAATACTGTAGCGGTGCTTAGGCGAAGCCCTGCGACAGTATAACATCAAGATCGTCACCACGCCGTCGTGCTGACGGAACTCTCCCTCGACACTCGGCTGGATCGGAGTTCGAGGGACGTCATCGAGCTGAATGTGTGCTGACGGAAATTACTATGTTCCCCAACAGACAGACAGCAAGCTGGTGCGGTCCGACCAGATGGCTGTGATTTATGGTCATGTCGTTTTGCAAAAACCTCCGGATGGACTACTATTGACCCTAGCTCGACCAGGTGGCGGTCAAAGCCGAGCTGGCGGGCGCTGACTCAGCCAAGTCAGCGAATACATAGACGAAATCGTACGTACGGACCAAAGTGAACCCCTAGCGCAAGTATTTGGACCGTAGTTCGGGTATTTTAAAGTAGTGGTCCTAAAGTGTCACCCGACGCAAGTTATGTGACCTAGAGTGAAATTTTCTCATTTAGTAGGGATGGGACATGAGTCCAAGACCGACCCATTCCATCCCACTGTATTTCTAAATCAAACACACCCTAAAACAGGTTGCCGCGATGATAAAAAAGAAGATGGGCAATGAAGACCCGGGGGCCCCGCCTATAATATCCATTCTTTTAGGATCTTTTTGTTGCTGTGCCTCGAACAACTACTCTATAGGCCTGGACATTTCTTGGGTCGGGCTTTTCTGACCAGACATTAAAAAGCTCAACCCCCAAGCCTGAGCCCGCCCCAACCAGTAACCCAAATCAAATAAAAATGCATCTTTTCTAGCAAAAATACAAAGGTGGACATGGGTGCGCGCTCACCCACGTGAATTGTAAATTCATAAAACAAAATTAAAAAAATTAAAAAAATTCTGAAATTTCGCGGTATGAAACTTAGTCGATCATTCTACTCACGTGTGAAGTTTCATGATGTATAGACACCCATGGTATTCTTAGTGAAGAAAATACAAATGCGACCATATATTCATTAAATAATGTTTTTTAATATAGCTTCGAATTTGTCATTTTGCCCAGATTACCATGGATGTGATTTCTTCGTGAAACTTCATATGCGAGTAGACCGGTTGATTATGTATATTAGAAAAATAAATTCAGATTTTTTTGTTTTTTCTAGTATTTTTTCGAAATTACTATCCATAAAGGGTGCACGCGCACCCATGTTCACCAAATCCGCGTCCCTTTTCTAGTTTGGTTGGAATTCGTTGGTTCATCTTAAGGGAATATTCCCCTTAGATGCGGAACACGTTGATACCTCTGAATTGGTGGAATCGCCTAGTTCTTCTCTTTAGCGACTAAAAAGAGAGAGAAGGCTCTCACCTCACCGCCAATATTACCACAAACAGGAGTGAAGTCGAGGGCCAAAATCACGCGCCACCGATGGAGCCATCCTCACCACCTTATTGACTCTGTGACCGAAAAGTGCTTGCAGCTCCCGGGCTCCATTGCCCTTCGTATTTGAATTTTTCGAAAAACAAACTTCCGTTGCAAAAAAGAATCTTAAGTCAAATATGTGAATACGTACACACATTCCTAAGGCCCGGTAAAGCTGAAAAGAAATACTTTGTATTTTGAGAAATACAAAAAGGAGAAATTTCTGACAAAAGTGGCATCCATCTTCTACTATATACAATCAAAATTTTGTTTTTTTCTATAGCCCAAAACAAACGAGATTTTTACCAAAACTTGCCACGGGTATTTGGTATGTGTAATCCCTGGGAAATTTTTTGAAACTTCAAAAACACAAATTTCAAAATATTTAAATATAGAAAGCAGTGGAGCTCGGATGGTGCAATCCCTCTGTCCTTTGTGACGTGCTTGAAACAAGGCGAAGAGAAGGAGAACATGCTTAATGCAAGGCGGAGAGAAGGAGCACGCAACTATAGGCGAGAACCGACACATGCCAAAAGGTTGCAAAAAAGTAGGTTGAAATCAAAAGCCGGCGCTGGTCCTAACTAGCAATCCAAGGCAGTAGTCTAGTGTGTTTGCGTTGATCTTGGCCTACATACAGAGGGATGGCCCCCTCACCCACCTCATCGTCACCGGCTAGCCGGAGAGGAGAGGGGAGGGGCCGACAATGGAGAATTGGAAGAGGAGGAGTGTGTGGGGCCGGACCGCCGGAGCAAACAATTCTCGGAGGGAGGGTTTGGTATCATTGTTTGTGTGTGAATATGGCTAAGATGCTCTTTTTGATTGCAATGCCTATCCTTCTCTCTGCGAAAAAAAGAATAACTTCAACAAGTACATGCAGCCGGTCGCGTGCATTATTGTTAGTGAAGGCGATGACTTGTTCACAAGAAACAAACTGAGATATAAAAAATCGAGCTAAGAAACCATGGAGATAAATAAAATTAATAAAACCTAGACAGAGAGAGGGGGGGAAGGAGAGAGTCGTGGAAGCGTGGAGAAAGAGCAGGCGTGGACGACGACGTGACTCCTCCAGGGGCCAAGTCCTCCCACTTGGTTATGGTTAAGTCCTCGTGTACGGAACTCAACCTCGCCTTCCTCGTGCTAGCCTAGCCGGTTGGTTGGTTTGGTACCAAACCCTCTTCCTCTCCGGGTCTTTCTTCAGCACAGCGCACTAGTACTAACTACTTCTAGCACGGAACAGAATAGCGCAGTATCGAGGATCGACATTAATGGCGTCCAAGGTTCGTTGCTACTACTGCTCTTCTTCCTCACCCCACCAATTTCCATTTAGCTACTCCCCTGCCTGCCCCTGGCACGTCGCCCGCCAGTAGGACCTTTTGTCGGCTGATCGATTTCATCGGCTCGGCCGGTTCGAATTTCTGGTGCAGGGCGAGAGGGATGTGGAGATCCACGTCTCTTCCCCGCCGCCCGACGACCGCGACGCCGCCAGGCCCTTGCTGCCCGCCGCCTGCGAGGCCTACTCCGTCTCCGCCGCAATCCTCCCGTACGCCCCTCCCCCTCTCCTCCTCTCTACCGCTAGCTTAACTCATCGTTCATTGCTAGATTCAGTTTTTTTTAAAAAAACTTACTGCTGTACTGCCACCACCCATGCTGCTGCTGCTTGGGAGCACCCAAATCACGCTTCAGGCTTTTCATTCATTCAACACTGAAAACCATCAACTCATTTAGAGCTGTACTAGTACAGAGTACAAAACATATCGCTTATCTGAATGCTTCGTTGTACCGTCTGCAGCTTCTTCTTCCCAGCTCTGGGTGGGCTTCTCTATGGCTATGACATCGGGGCAACATCTGGTGCCACCATATCGCTCAAGGTACCACTTCCTCACCACTCTCTCCAACACCACAGCAGTTTACAGTTGGTCATAATTATCTTCTGTGCATCGATTGCAGTCCCCCACATCCAGTGGTACAGCATGGTACGACCTGTCATCAGTGCAAACTGGCCTCGTGGTAATGCTCTACTCTTAAACATCAGACCAATCTTCTGTAATTATGCCATCACCACGTTTGGCCTCATTTTAATCTGCCGTGTGCCTTGTCATTCCATTGTTCGCGATGCAGGTCAGCGGCTCACTCTACGGTGCTTTGATCGGATCCGCCACGGCATTCACCATTGCGGATTTTCTAGGTACGCATGTTCTGCTGTCCTCGTGCTCTACTCCATGGTATGCTGTGCAGTCTATCTGTTGTTCTGATATGATCGTTGCCTAATTGCTTACCACAGGAAGGCGCAGAGAGCTTGTTGTTTCTTCTATCATGTATTTGATTGGAGCTCTTCTCACAGCAGTGGCTCCTAACTTCCTTATCATGGTGGTTGGTCGCTTTTTATATGGCATAGGAATTGGATTGGTAACAATACTTAATGTCATACTTGAATTGGATAAGGACACATACATACATTTCTATATGAGGCTTATGTGAGTCGCTTTCATTAGGCTATGCACGCTGCTCCCATGTATATTGCTGAGACTGCTCCAAGTCAGATTAGAGGCATGCTCATTTCTCTCAAGGAGTTCTTTATTGTTCTTGGGATGCTTGTAAGTTCATAGTAGATACATCTTTTCCCCTTTTCCGCCCACTTATCTTCCAGCCTACTTATTTCCATTTCCTTCTGCAGCTTGGTTATATAGTAGGCAATCTCTTTGTTGAAGTGATTTCTGGTTGGCGCTACATGTATGCCGCCAGTGCTCCGATATGTGTCATTATGGGCATCGGAATGTGCTGGTTACCTTGTTCACCTAGGTGGCTTCTGTTATGTGCCACACAAGGAAAAGGAGATCTGCGGGAGACAAAAGAAAATGCTACACGTTGCTTATGTCGATTGAGGGGTCAAGCGTCACCTGATTTGGTTTCGGAGCAGGTTAATTTGATTCTGGAAGAACTGTCATACGTTGGTGTAGAGAAAAAAGCAGGATTCAGTGAGATCTTTCAAGGAAAGTGTCTCAAAGCAATGATAATTGGATGTGGTTTGGTGTTCTTTCAGCAGGTACCCTCTTTAATCTTTTTTGTTGACCTGTCCTAGAGTTCTGTTCGTACATTCTCCATGATATCATGTTGATCTTTTCAGTTCAAATAATATCCGGTTGATCTTTTCAGTTCGAATAATATCAGGTTGATCTTTATGCGGTGTTTATTCTTCTCCTCCTCTATGTATTTGCCAGGTCACTGGTCAACCAAGTGTGCTATATTATGCTGCGACAATTTTTCAGGTACTAATAATTCTGCCTATGAAATTATTCAACTCAAGTATGCCATTATCTGGTGTTAAGGTTACCATTTCCAGTATAGGGGTGGGGGTCAATCTTGCAGGGCTAGTTGGATTGGCATGTCCTTGCCTTCAAACACCATCAATTCTTTGCTTTTCTTGCTGTGTTATTGACAGCTATCATTATTTGCACACAGAGTGCTGGATTCTCTGGAGCATCTGATGCCACTCGTGTATCAATTCTTCTTGGCGTGCTGAAGGTAGGTGCCAATTTTTGCACAAGTTTATTTTAGACTTATAATAACCAGCAGTGATATCTGCCCACTTTAAGATGGTTCAGAGGTTTCACACGTACAAATTATGAATGCCTTGAGAAAAATTCAACATACACACGGTGGTTCCATACTATTTTTAGTTGAATCCAGCCCAATATATGTAAGATTTGATGCAATGCTGATAAGTGCATAAGAAAACTAGTATGATTTTCTGTTAAATTGCATATGTCTGTATTTGTGTTAAAAAACAAGAAAGTATTACTAATGCTGTGGTTTCATCTCTGTAGCTGATTATGACTGGAGTTGCCGTTCTTGTGGTTGACAAACTTGGTAGAAGACCATTACTAATTGGTGGTGTTAGTGGAATTGTAAGTCTGGCTTCAACATGTAGATTTCTTATTTGAATATGACGAACTGCAAAAACATAACCAAGTTGAAGTTAGTATTCAAATGATTTCTGTGTAATGAAATGATATATTCATATAACTGAATAATATATTTTCATGCATAACTATGTGTCTCTGTGGAACAAGGTATTGTTAACTTCAAATATACCCCAATGTCGAAGGCTATCAGGGGCTAGGAAGCATGATCATTTTTTTTAAAACGATACTTTGATGGAGATGTATCCTTACTTATTCACACTCTCCTGTTGATGGTTGTTATGTGCAGGCTGTCTCCCTATTCTTATTGTCTTCATACTATACCTTGTTTACGGGTGCTCCTTATGTGGCTGTAATAGCACTTCTACTGTATGTTGGCTGCTACCAGGTACTTACAGAGTCGGCTTACCCTTATTTGCCATAAAAATAGTACAAGATGATTCGAGGGAGGAATATAGTTGGCCTTGCCTTTCTGAAATACTAGTTGGCTTGCATTTACACCAAACTTTGAGCAGTTAAACTTTACCTGTGAGTTAAATTTGGCTCTTTGGCTATCTGATGAGAAGTGGTTACTTTGCAGTTATCATTTGGTCCAATTGGCTGGCTTATGATTTCAGAGGTTTTCCCGCTGAAGCTGCGTGGCCGTGGATTGAGTGTTGCTGTTCTTGTGAACTTTGCCTCCAACGCGCTTGTCACTTTTGCTTTCTCCCCACTAGAGGTACAAGCCTGCTGCTCTTTCCTTAGTTTTTCCTTGGTCCTCGGAGTGTATTATCAAGTTAATCCTTTCTTAAAGTTTAGTACTATCAAGTTAGTGATCTTTTCATTTTTCTGCATTGCACTGTAGGACTTGATTGGCACTGGGGTTCTCTTTGCTTCGTTCGGGGTGATTGCGGTGGCGTCTCTCACATTCATATTCTGCATTGTGCCCGAAACAAAAGGGCTCACCCTGGAAGAAATCGAAGCCAAACTGTAGATCCAACTATCTGTAGTCTCATCTTAGTTAGCATCTTCTTTACTGCTCTTATTACTCAGCTATTTTGTAAGCGTAGTATTACATTGAGAAACTACTTATTTTTCTCTGAATAAGATATATATCTAAATAGAAGGTGTCCAAGTGGAAGCGTCTTCATGAGGGAAAAACCGTCGAAGGGCAGAATCTGTGAAATCTAGAAAATGATGTCTCAATGGAAAAAACTGAAATCAAAACGTGTGCAAACACACAGAATCGATGAAAATTTAGATAATGACATCCAGCAAAAAGCTGTTTAAGCACATAAAAAAACCTACCAAGTTTGTGATATACGTGAAAAATGAGGTCCTATTGGAAAGATACTCTCAAGCAAAATATTGTTCGAGGGCATACCAAAAAAGTTCTGTACCAACACCCATGAGTTAGATGAAATTTCAGAAAAAAAAATGGTATTGCCTGAGAAACATCTCTGGCGAAACACAGTAGGAAGTATATAAAATCAGGAATCAGTTCGACCTTCTTTTTTTGGTAGAAATAAGCTCGGCCTTTTTTTGATTATCTGACAGGAATATCCTTAACTAGGCTAACTTCTTAATCTGCCCAATTATTGAGTAGCCATTACACAACTCAAATACACATGACAATTTAAAATCTATGGAGACTAATACATATTGTACACGACCTATGAGTAACAATTATATAAGATACAATGTACTTGCATTGTCTAACAATCCCATGTTCCCTAGCATGTGCAGATGTGCTCATACAATTGGTTAGTGTTAGAGTACGTAATAGGCCTAATGGGCCCATTAGTCTTAGAGTTAATTAGAGATAAGGTCGCTTGCTTAGGAGTCAAGTAAGCCTTGCTTGGGAGTCAAGTAAACCTCTCTATATAAAGAGAGGAGATGTATCAATCTAATCAAGCAAGAATTAAGAAGGAAATCCCTTCCCTCTTGCCCGGCCGTGGGCAGAAAGGCCCCCGGCCGGCCCTCTCGCGCCCTCTTTCTAGCAGCACCA
Organism: Triticum dicoccoides; assembly: GCF_002162155.2. Lineage (NCBI taxonomy): Eukaryota > Viridiplantae > Streptophyta > Magnoliopsida > Poales > Poaceae > Triticum > Triticum dicoccoides. The sequence goes on along the minus strand of NC_041381.1, from coordinate 404,617,685 downwards.
TAACAATTTGGAGTGTTAAGAGTACGTAATGGGCCCATTAGTCTTAGAGTTAATTAGAGATAAGGGTCGCTTGCTTAGGGGTCAAGTAAGCCTTGCTTGGGAGTCAAGTAAACCTCTCTATATAAAGAGAGGAGATGTATCAATCTAATCAAGCAAGAATTAAGAAGGAAATCCCTTCCCTCTTGCCCGACCGTGGGCAGAAAGACCCCCGGTCGGCCCTCTCGCGCCCTCCTTCTACCAACACCATAACAATTTGGTATCAGGTAGCTCAGTTCCGATCATGTCTTCGCCGCCGCCCGCCCCGTCGCTTCCGCTGCCAACCGTCACCACCGCGCCGCTGCCCTCCTCGTCCACGCCGTTGGTCGCATCCTCCGGCGCCGCCACCGCCCAGATGCCGACGCCCTCCACCGCACCACCGGCCGCCGCCTACACCCCGGAGGAGATTACCGGGGTCCTCAACGACCTCGTCACAGCCGTCCAGGGGATCCGACTGTACCTGGCCAGCCCCTACGGGCCGCCGCCGACCGCCGCCAC
>NC_041381.1:404607263-404616886 GCF_002162155.2 Triticum dicoccoides | reverse complement strand
TGTGGCTGCCGTGGCAGCCGCCGCACCAGGCGGCCTTCGCCGCGCTCATCGGGCCACTGCAGCTGCCATCCATCGCCACCACCGCCCAGCCCTGGCTGCAGTGGTACCCGCTGCTCCTGGCCCTCCGCCGCGCCCGGCGCTTCGCCGCAGCAGCCGCTGCCGTTGCCCGGTGCGCCACCGCAGCAGTCGCTGCAGCTGCAGCAGCCACCGCCTGTCAGCTCCGGCCCCGCATCGACCGCACCGGCGGGAGTCCCACTTCACCAAGTCCAGTCCCCGCCGTCGCCGTCACCGCTTCCGTCTTGGATTGCTACCCGCCACATGTCGGCAGCGGTGAGGCTGCAGGCTGCTGCGCGCGGCCTCCTAGCGCGTCGGTGTGTGCGGGAGATGCGTGGTCTGCAGCTGCCGCTCCTCCAAGTTGCCCTTCGCTGCGCAAAGGACCCCGATCTCATCCGCTGCATCGGGGATCTTGGGCATGCGGTTTCCCCCACGGGCGGGGGCATGCTGTTTTCCCCGCGGGCAGCGACCTCAAAGTCTGCGACATCGGCGGTTGGGGGGGCGCACCCCTCCTTGTCATTCTCCATCGCAAGCCCTCCACTCTTCCCTGTGCGGTGCAAACCAACAGCCGTCCGGCAGGGAGAAGGCATGATGTCACCGACAGCAGCGCACCGCGTAGCACCACTGCATTCCGCCACCGACCGCCGCGAGGGCGCCTTTGCTGGTCACTCTTGCGACCACTTTCAGGTGGTCATACACATGCACTCCTTTTTTCCAGGTGGTGTCCATGGGATCCAGGTGGCTGTACACGTGCACGTCCGACGTGCGGATGGTGTCCACTTTTTGTTAAGGGGTCCAAAATAAAGCGTCCCAGTCCATTTTAGGTTGAGAATAATAAAATAAGCCGAGATGTAAAAGGCTTGTTTTTAGGTGTTAGGTTTGTATTGCGTCGAGTCATGGTTATAAGTTGGTTAGGTTGCAGCTCGAGGACAAGCTGCATGTTTAGGTGGGGTGTAGTGTTAGAGTACGTAATGGGCTTAATGGGCCCATTAGTCTTAGAGTTAATTAGAGATAAGGGTCGCTTGCTTAAGGGTCAAGTAAGCCTTGCTTGGGAGTCAAGTAAACCTCTCTATATAAAGAGAGGAGATGTATCAATCTAATCAAGCAAGAATTAAGAAGGAAATCCCTTCCCTCTTGCCTGGCCGTGGGCAGAAAGGCCCCCGGCTGGCCCTCTCGTGCCCTCCTTCTAGCAGCACCATAACAGTTAGACATCTGTATTTCAACGACCTCTGAAACATGATCATTAATCAATATGTATGCTGGTCAATTAATTTGAATCGTCATATGAGTTCAGACTAGGGACTTATTTGGAATATTCATTCTTTAGTCGTTATTTAGAATATTTATTAGACAGATGAATATGGACTTTCATAAGCAAGTCACATACTTGCCCATGATTGTTCAAGTACATTACTAAATAAATCATTGAACATGGGTAGCATCTTGGGCATATTCCAAACACATTCTTCATCGACCCTTTTTTAAATAGGGGAGGGAAACTATGCTGGATTGAATCCAGCTTTGGTCAGTTCATTTCTTGTATGCAGATTGATTGATGATTCAGTCCGATCCATATCTGCATTGGCTGAGACTTTGATGATCTGTTGGTTTTAATTCATCTCAGCTTTGAAAGAAATTTCTGAGGGTTTGCCCTGCTTGCACCTAGTTATCATCTGCATGCATACATGTCAATAAAAATATCAGAAAGACCAGCAGCACTTCATTGTCCCTTTCTTTTATTTGACTTTATTTTGAAATTATCAGCTAGCTAGGCTTGATCTTGGCTCATCCAAAAGAAGGAATTAAGAATTTGTTTCATCTGTTGGAGTATGTAACAACCAAGGAAAATCACATAGCTTCATAACTGGATGCATATCCTGACAGATTTACTAGATGTGCATCATCAGTGCATCTTGTCCTTGCGTATCGGCGTGAGCTGAATTGGGCAGCCATTCTTTAGCCTCGGAAACATTGCCCATTTCTCAAGGCTTGTATCGTGGTCTGCCATTTCCCATCTGAAAACATCAGAATTTTTTAGTTTTATTCTCCAGCTCTAGCTGTTTGCATCAAATAAAGAAACTTGGCTTTAGAGTTGAAACCTGAAATTTGTGACAAGGCGATGAAGGAATATTAGCATCATAATCTTGGCAAGGTTCATCCCCAGGCATGTTCTGCTGCCTGCTCCAAATGCCAAGAAGCTGTATGGCTTCATATCATCCTGTCCATAGAAATACCATCAATCTGTCTATATCACAAAACTATATAAATCTAGTACTCCCTCTCCCTCCGATTCATATTAGTTGTCGCTCAAACCGATGTATCTAGCACTGAAATACGTCTATGATGTATCTAGCACTGAAATACGTCTAGATACATCCGTTTGAACGACAAGTATTATGGATCGGAGGGAGTATAATTTCTTCAGGCTTACAACAATACATACATTGAACCTGGAAGGATCAAACACTGTCGGATTGTCATAGATGGTTGGATCATAGTGTATGGATCTCGCATCGACATTTACGAGCCAGTCCTTCTTAATGTGGAATCCTGTTGTTACTTGTTTCTGTTAATGGTAGCTTCCAGCAATGAGAAAGAAAATAAATCAGCGAGGTTTAGTTACCTGCAACCTGGCAGTCCTTGAGTGCCACCCTTGGAAACCAAGAAACTATGGTGGCCATCCTCAAGGATTCTTTGACCGTCTTGTATGCGTAGTCCATGGTGTTCAGATGTTGTAGGGTAAGAGGTGCATCATTGTGCTTGGATGCCAGATCCAGCTGAACTGACTGCATATACGTATACAGAGAGAATTGCAATCAAGAAATGAAGTAATTTATTCTTCATACATGGGCCAAATATGCAGCTTGCTCACTCTTAGTTTCTCTTGGAGATCTGTGTTGTCGCCCAGGTACTTGACCATCCAGGTAATTGCTGTTGCTGTTGTCACTTGCCCTGCACTCAGTTACAAACAAGGCTTTGTTTGTAGCTAAAATAACTTAAAGTCTTTGTAGTTAAGAACTAAATTAGGACTTGCATACATGTGTACCTGCAATTATGAGTGTCAAAATGTTATCCAGAATCTGTTCATCCGTGAGCGCTTCTTCAGGTGAATCCATATGGCTCTTGAGAAGAAGGGTCTGCAGAAAGTCGTCCCGGTGATCTAGTTTCAGGCCATTTTCTCGCCTCGTGGATATTTCTTGCCTCAGTGCATCCGTGATCCTCTTCCTTGCCTGACATCAAAAACAATTTGATACAAAGAATCTAGCTAGAAATCGTTCCCTTGTGATGTACAGTAGTAATTAAAAGCATGTATACTTGCGCGAATCTTGGTATCTAGTCAATCTAGATCGGACAGTGATGGTTTCGAGTGGCGAAAAAAGTAAAAAGAAAAAAGCAAAACTGTAAAAACATTAGAAAAAAAGGGTACCTGTAGGCCTCTGTAGAACCTTGTTCGAGGCAGCCTGATTGGCAGCGCGAGCATGGCTTGCGTTACGTCCATGACGTCGCTCTGCAGCTGCTCCAGCTCGCGCGTGTCGTCCCGTGGCCCGATGAGCATCTCGCAGATGGCCCTGAAGGTGACGTCGAGCGCGGCGTCCAGCACGACGGCCTGGCCCTTGCAGCCGTCGGCCAGCAGCCGGGCGGTGATCAGGCGGTCGAAGGCGGCGGCGAAGGCGGCCGTGGGCGCGGAGGCGAAGAGGCCCGCGACGGCGCGGCGCATGCGGCGGTGGGCGCCGTGGGAGGTGCAGAGGAGGCTGTGCTCGCCGAGCAGGTCGGCGACGGTGCGCACGTAGCGCTTGGCGAAGTGGGGCGGGTCGGCGGCCAGGAGGCTGGCGGCGGCGGCGCGCGCGCGGGAGGAGAGGAGGAAGACGTGGGTGCGGCCGAAGAGCACGGTGCGGAAGCAGGCGCCGTACCGGAGCGCGCGGGCGTGGACGAAGTGGTAGAAGCCCCTGCCGCTGCTGTTGTCGGCCAGGAAGGACAGCGTCTCCGCCCCGACCGCGCCCCGGCACCAGCCGCCGATGCCTCCCGGCGGCGGGCTCCTGCAATCCTGCCGGAGTTGTGAAGCACGTAGAGCGCGGAGGAGGAGGTAGGCGATGCCGCCGACGGCCGCGGGCAACAGCAGGACGTGTGCGGCCGCAAAGCGCCATGCCAGCTCCGCCATCGTCGACATCATCTCCGGCCGGCGCTCGCGAGCTAGTGACTACTAATGTGATTTCACACTGGCGCTGGCACGCACGCATATCTAAGCAAGCATGCACGCGCGCCATATATGACCGAGTCGGTCGGGTGCAACCATTCTCCAGATCAATCATGGCGATGGATCCTGGAAGGATACCTGATCTGATGGATTCCAACCGCACTTGCGCTAGTTGCATCGATCGCATCTTTTCCCGCCGTCCTCGGCCTCACCTCGCTCGCGTTTCAAGATGAGTATCATCATCTCGCTGTTCATGCAAATGGGTAGTTGACGAGATGCCGGGTTTCATTCCATTTGCATGGCGAGTGCTGTGTGTCGTCATGATCTTAGCTTCCAGGGCAGGCAGGCAGGCAGGCAGACATGACCAACCAGCACGAACCAAAGTTCAGTCAGCTTTATTAGTTGAGTTGTGTGTTTTCCCATTGACTCAACGGCCGCATATTCTGGTCTAGTCGAGGAGTATCTCGAGGAAGAGGAACCCAGCCAATTTCCCACTAACTTAACCAGTGATGACTTGTCGCCCGCATATCTATGGGCCGCATATGGCCTTCGATCATGCATCATCATATCATTCGTGTTCACCATCGCATTCGTGTGATTAACCTACCTTTGCTAGAGTAGCTACTGGTGAAAGTAACCACTTGGTTTGATTAATGAAAGTTCCTTTCCCGCAAAGAGATAGATAGATAGAGAGAGAGAGCAGCTACTAGTGTACTGGAGCTGACGAAGAAAAGTAGACACGGAGGAGATTACTGCTCTCTTTTCTACTCCCTCAGTTCCTAAATATAAGAAATTGAAATATCTAAAAGGTCTTATATTTAGGAACAGAGGGAGTATATTTGATTGATGATGACCAGATTCAAGGTTCATCTGATTAATGAGCTATCATGCAGAGTAATTTCAATAGATTTTTTGATTATATTTTGGTGGGTATACTTTAAACCCCAGAATTTCGAGCCAGATAAAAACGATTCAAAAAAAATTAAATTTAATCAAAATTAGTTAAAATTAAGTGAACTTTGAAAAATCTGAAAGGATATCTGAAATTCCCGAATTTTTGCATATTGGCCACACTCCTCGGTTCGAGCCCGTGTTATTCAGAGCATAAAGAATTATTCTTATTCGAGAAAAGAATCCGAGCGTGGAATTTCTTCAAGGGTGGAGAAAAGGAGGGGGATCAAAGTCACCATAGATCCGGGTGGTACGATTGTCACCAAAAGCTTTTCTTTTTCGCTTCCACTACGAATGCACGCATGATATGTGGCGTTCCCCTTGCCCTTGGAATCGTGAGTGTTAAATGTGCGTGGAATATTTTCAGCACAAAGACATATGCCGGCGAGTTCAGTGCGTAATCCAGGCCTGAGTGCACGGGTTATCTGCACGTGCGAGGTCTGTTCAGGAACGTGCAGGTGCTGTTGCGCAATGCGCAATTTCTAATGCTCATTGGTTATCCAAGTTGGACATTTTTCCTGAACAGATAATATCTCAAGTTCATCCCTATGGCGGTGTGCACCACATGATGCAGAGGGCGGGGGTTTCAGCCTCTTTTTCAAAAAAGAACAGAAAATAAAATAAATTCTCAAGTCCTTTTGTGTTTGTGACGGCGTGTACACAATCCACGTACGAATGCAATTGGCCTTGGTACCCTGACTTGAATTCTTTTTAGTTCATTTGGTTGAACAATGTGGTCACCCACTATACATATGGAACACTAGTAGTAATCGCCTTATTGCGTGCCTTAACGAGCCTCCTCTCTCTCCTGATCATCACAAGTAGTTCCGTCACCTCCGTCATATCTGGTCGTTCCTTACTGTCTTCTTTCAGGCACTCAATTACAACCTTGCCAATTTCTTCCAGGGCGAACATATTGTCTTCAGTTGCAATCTCCTTGTCAAACATTGCTCGTCCACTCTTTTCTCTCTCATAAACTTTGCGGTACTCATCGACGAGGATGCGGTTTTCATCAAATATGTTCTTCTTCCTGGTAATGAGTTCCAAGAGAATAGCTCCAAAGCTGTAGGCCTCACTCTTTAATGTTACATGTCCATCTTGCATGAACTTTCGGTCCATGTAACCCATATTATGCAGCATCAATTGGTTGCGTGTATCACTTGATTCAGAGGCCTGTAGCCTCATCTCCTCTAAACTATAAAGCCTCGAAAGCCCAAAGTTTCCAATTTTTGGTGTCAACTTGTCATCGAGAAATATGTTGTTCGGTCTGACATCACCATGTCGCATGGGATAATTTGCGTAGGAGTGCATGTATCTTAAGCCTTCTGCAAACCCAATTGCAATGTCAATGCGCAAGTCTAAAGGAAGTTTTTGTTTACTGCCATGGACAATGCTCTCGAGGCTCCCATTAGCAGCAAATTCAAACACTAACGTTGGAACATCCATCCCTGGGCAGCAACCATAGAGCTTGAGGATGTTCTTGTGGATCAGTTCTTTATGGACTTCTATTATCACCTCAAACTCCCGCCTCAGACTATTATTGCTTAGCGTGATAAAGGTCTTAACTGCCACCATGGTATTGTCAGGAAGAGTTCCTTTGTAGGCTTTACAAAATCTTCCGGTACCAAGAAACTCTGAATTGTTTTTTGTGATTTTCTGTATTTCCGCCTTTGTGAAAATCGTTAGGCCCCTGACATTCTGTAGGTGTGAGCCACCATTCCTCACGAAATTCCTGCGTGCTTTCCTGCTAAAGATATTCAAGTTTTTTAGCTTCTCCAAGAAGCTAGATTTAGAGCCGAAAATGCTTGTTCCTGGTCGGTTAACCTTTCGCTCCGTATCTTGTGCTTCCCGTAATGACCATTGATCTGCATTTTCTTGACCCTGCTGGCAGTGATCTTCCGTTTCTGGGCGTTCATTGATATCCTTTATAAGGCTCTCAGCTACAAGCTTTCCAATTATTTTCTCAGACTGTTCCTCGAGTAAGCTTGGCTGCAGCTCGGCTAGTGAACTGCTCATGCCAGTTTGGCATGAATAGTCAGCTCTTGCTGTTTTATCAAGCCTATCAATTATGTGCTGCACAACTGGTCTCTTCTTTGGGTCCAAGTCCATGCACTCTATCCCGATCTTAGTGCATACTCTTACTTGTTCTAACTGTGTGTGCCCCTCTGGTGCCTGATCCAGTCGATTCATCCAACTTTCAACTACCTACAAAGTAGCAATCATGAGTTACTATCTGTTTTACATACTTGCACAAGGCGGTCAACCAAAAAAGAAAAATATGCTTAAAATAACATCACAAAAAGCAAAACATATGGTTGTTAATGTGGTGATCTTTTTTTTATAAAATGGACCTGAACGGACACATAAGAATGATAGAACATTAAATCATCATAACTATACCAAATTAGATTGCATATGTATATAAATAGGTCAAATACCTCGACACATGATAGCTAGCAGCAATTCTAGATAACTTCCGAAATAAATTATCATAACTTTACTCCTAGGTTTATTACCTGTATTTTGATCCAAGAAATATATAAATCCCTCTTTCTTCTTGATGTCTTTTCCATAGCTTTAGTTATGTAATAGTATGACTTAAGAGCAATAAATTTTTCACATATAAATTGACGAAGGATGAACTTTGATTCCGCATATTGATTTATTGCCATGCACAACTAAAATCCACCGGTTGTGCTTAGTACAACACAATTGTTGAGTGCTGTTCTTCAGAACCTTAGTCTGAGTGTTATCTCCTCTGTTTTTCTACCTTGCCTGGTTTCTCCTTATTTGTCTCCAGCTTGCAGCATAGGTTCCTTTCTAGCTGCTGTTTGGTAGCTTAGGTGCCATTTCCCTACTTGGTTTGTTCTGTTGGTGGAGGAGCGTTTTGGCTGTAAAAAACTACTTTGGTTTCTTCAATGAAATCAGGGGAGAAAATCCCTTTCAATAAAGAAAATGCTTAAATTGTTCTTACTTTCTCCTCTTCAAAATATCCCTTTGCTCCTGTCAGTATCTCCATGATTATAACATCAAGACTATATATGTCTGACGCGAATGCGATGTGCCCTCTATAGATTTCTGGAGCCAAGTACCCCCTAGGGAAGATCATATAAAGTTTGATCAATGAATGCCCAAAAAAAACGTGAAGTCCCAAATAACCAAAATGAAGAGCTTGCAACATGCTGGCTTACTGAGATCCACACAGATGTTGAGTAACAGCTCGGGTTTGCCCTTCATCAAAACACCGCGAGAGACCAAAATCAGCAATTTTGGGTACCATGCCAATCTCAAGCAGGACATTAGCAGGCTTAAGGTCCAAATGAAGAATGCGCTTCTCATGAAGGTAATGTAAGCCTTCACATATTCCCCTGATTATTCGATAGCGCTCTCTCCATTCAAGTCCACAAGATGCATCTGTACACGAAAGAGACGGATTTTGTATTTTATGAATTAGTTTAGATTGACGGAAAAAATGTAATAGAGTAAATAAATATGGAAGATATAGATTATGATGCTACCAGGCATATGCTTCTCAAGACTCCCTTTGGGTACAAACTCAAAACAGAGTAACCAGTTTCGTACATCTGCCATGACAAGCTTCCCCTCATATTCTGCCATTTTTCCTTGTGTGTCAGCACAATACCCCAGAAAATGTACTATGTTCTTGTGCTTGGTCTTCATTAAGCATTTAACCTCTCTGTGGAATTTACTCTCAGTAATATCAACTGTGTTTGACAGCTTCTTTACAGCAACCGTCCGTTTTCCGATAATTCCCTGTGGTTGCGAACCATATTGTCAATATCCTCGGCTTGAGTGTGCCTCGTGATGTGATTGTAGTGTGCATATATAGTTTAGTTTGCCGAATTCATTAAAAAGAAAAGAGTATTCCTTTAACAAGACAAAATACTATCCATTTTCATTAATCAATAAAACAGTTAATTAACAAATTGCCGAGATCGTAGCGATAATCTGAAGTACAAATGAAAGTCTTATGTCCCACCAAATCCCAATTTGGCGCCTCCTCATAGGAAAAAAAAGAGAGAATAGTTTAATCACTTCCGCTTCGATAGACCCCCCTGTAAACACAAGGAGGGCTGAGATTGCCCAATACCCCTTTATAACAAAGGGTAGGATGGACATATTTTAAAAAAGATTCCCCCGCCGGCCCGCCCGCCCGTAAAAAAAACAGACGGAGGTATACGTATATGAATACAGGCCGCCCGCCCGGGAGGGAAAAAAATTGAACCGGCCGCTCGCAGTCAACGCGTCGTCTTCCGCGCCGCGCCGGCCCCACCCCCACGCCCCCCGACCCCACGCAATCCCACACCCGTCGTGTGGCATGTCGGCCGCCAATCACGGCGCCCGAGGCGCGCATGCACGTAGGCGGTTCCACGCGCGTGCCTCCTCGCGTGCCGCGCCGCCG
>NC_041381.1:404605286-404606848 GCF_002162155.2 Triticum dicoccoides | reverse complement strand
GTCGGGCGCTCACATCCTTCCCTCCGACGCCCATCTGTCCCCCCGCCACCTCCACGCAACCTCCCGCACCCGATGGCGTTCTTCCGCGGCAGCAACAGCACCGGTGGCGGCGCCGCCGCCAACGCCCCCGGCGCATGGCCGATGAGCATCGGAGTGCCGGAGACGGAGGAGCTCCACCACTACTGCCTCCCCGTGCCGCCGGGCTGCCGTCTTCCGCGCAACTGGAAGATCGACGCGGAGGGCTTTGCGACGCCGGGTCCCGGCGCGACGGAGGAGGAGCTCCGCAACCACAGCGGCGGCCGGCACAACATCGAAGGCCGAAAGCGGTTTTGGTGCGGGAAGGACTATTGGGAGGTCATGGCGGCCTTCCGCCTTGCCGCGGCCAGCGAGACCCCCGACCTGACGGGCCGTAGTGGCCGTCTTCGCGCACCGCCTCCACCGCACGATCGCCGCAGACGTGGCGGCGGCCACGGTGTGTACCCGGCACCGGCGCCCGCGCCGGCCGCCCCTCCCTCGCCGCCGGGGATAGAGTTGCCACCGGAGCAGGTCATCCTCCGCGAGGACAGCGATCCGGATGACACGCCGGGGTACCACGTCGCCGTACGGGCATGGGAGGCTGCAGCGGCGGCGACGGAGGCGATGGAGGCCGCCGAGATTGCGGCCGCAATCCAGGCGGCCGAGGCGGCGCAGCAGGCGGCGATGGCGGCGCCGGAGTGGCAGCAGGTGCCGCCGGAGTGGCAGCAGGCGCCGACGGAGGAGGAGGAGGAGGATTCCGACGACGATCCGGTGGACTGGGACGACCTCGCGAACCGGTCCAGCAGTGGCGATGACGGCGGCGACGGCCCGGCCGTCATTGACCTCGTTGATAGCGACGGCGAGTAGTTTTTTATTGTGTTTTTTTATTTAATTTGGTTATGTCGTTTTAAGCCTAAGTAGTAGACTTTATGTGGTGAATTTTTAATCGTTGAGTTAGCTCGACTATGTAAAATATTTTATCTATGTTGAATGAAATATGAGTGAAATTTCTTTTGTCCATTTCATTCGAGAGTTTTGATTTGATGATGCATTTGTACATAAATATTTGCTAAAACATAAGAAAATAGTAAGGACGCTTAGTGTGAGAGTACGTCCTGCACGCACGATATGGACAAAAACAGACAGGAAACACACGTCGCGTCACGTCCGGACATCGGTGTAGGGTACTTTTTCCTTAGAAACCCTAGAAAATGCGTCGAGGGTCGGAAAAATACGCGAGTTGGCGTGGGTGCTGTGGATGGTGATGCCAACGTGTGGAAAAAGTGTCGCGACGTTTGACGGAGTAGGAAAAAACCTGTAGTTGGGAACCCCCTCCCGGCAGACCGACAAGTAGCTGGTTGCACTGGGGCTACATGATCGCATGCATGCAATTGCACCAAAGTGTGCGTACATGTGCGCACGGCCAACGTAGGCCCCTGCGCAAGGTTGGAACGAAAACGAACACAAAACGGCCGTTGCGTCACGTCCGGGCAGTGTTTTTGCGATTTTCGACCTGGAAAACCCTAGAAAATGCGTCGAGCGTCGGA
>NC_041381.1:404557086-404603589 GCF_002162155.2 Triticum dicoccoides | reverse complement strand
GACGTTTGACGGAGTAGGAAAAAAACCATAGTTGGGAACCCCCTCCCCGGCAGACCGACAAGTAGTTGGTTGCACTGGGGCTACGTGATCGCATGAATGCAATTGCATCAAAGTGTGCGTATATGTGCGCACGGCCAACGTAGGCCCCCGTGCAAGGTTGGAACGAAAACGGACACAAAACGGACGTTGCGTCACGTCCGGGCAGTGTTTTTGCGATTTTCGACCTGGAAAACCGTACAAAATGCGTCGAGCGTCGGAAAAATACGCGAGTTGGTGTGGGTGCTGTGGATGGTGATGCCAACGTGTGAAAAAAGTGTCGTGACGTTTGACGGAGTAGGAAAATAACCGAATTTGTAGTTCGGAACCATATTTTTTTTTCATTTGTAGTTAAAAAAGTAAACGAAATGACAAAATAAACATATTTAATACTGTGATGTGACTTTACCTAACTGCCGGGCAGTTCAATGCTAGACAGTGTACTACCTGACAGTTATATAGAGCCATATCACAATATAAGATATGGCCATGCATGGACTATCGGAGGCGGCTATATAAACAAAGCGGGACATCCTTCGGCGGCCGAGGTGGGACTAAATTAGAAGAGCCGCACGCGGACGCTAGTCCAGCCGCGTCGTCTGGGGCCCGGCCCAAGCATTGCGGACGACACTGTTGACAGAGGCGATGCGGGCCCGACCGAATCTATCATGATTAGCACCTGGCACGCCCGCTGCCATATGCTCTCGTCACCCACGACGCCCTGCCCCAAGCCCTAACCCACGCCGCCATCTGCCCCCGATCCCCTGGCCCCGTGACGCCGTCCATCCACTCCTCTGGCCCCGTGACGCAGCTCCGCCGTCCGTCCGCCGCCGTCGGAGAAGACCTCATCCGCCGTGCCCTCGACAACACGCCATCCAACGTCACGGCCCCTCTGCAGTTTCTGACGTAGGCGGCCGTGGTTCTTCACAGGACGCAGTCGGCGTCGTCATCACCACCAACACACCACCGCCCCCCCGGGCCACCGACGGCCGTACTGGTGGGAGGTAATTTTAATGTTTTTTGAATGGTGCATTCATCATGTTAATCATCTAGACATGCAAATTAGCTAATATATTATTTGCTCCTATTCGTAGTGATGGAGGAGTACGGAGAGATTTTCTGTTCTGTTGAGAAGTGGTGTATCCTCGTCAGCAAACTGACCTCTAGGCAAAAAAAAAAAACGATTTGCAAGCACTAGACTCGGACAAATGTTGATGATTCCTAGTGTGCTCATGCGCAAGTGTCTCCTAAAATTTATTATTAAATCATACGCATTGGACAAAAAAGGTTCATTATGCCATCAAAAAACGGTGCGATATCATTGCACGCCGAAGATGTGTTTGATATTTTTGGCCTAGTGAACAAGGGCAGAGATGCCATGAAAGCTTTAGGTAAAGGGGGGCTAAAGGCAAAAGTGAAGGTGCCGAGTCGTTTCATAGATTCGAGTACGAATGAAATAATGATAGACCAGCTTATACAGGACATCACTACTAGTGGATTGTATGATGATGACTTCCTGCGTCGAATTGTGTTGGTTCTTCTAGGCACAGTTCTTGCACCACACTCCACGGTAGAAGTTCCTAATGCTTTTTACAAGCTAGTGGAGGATGTGGAGAGCATTAAATCATTTAATGGAACGCGTTTACTTTACGCGTTTACGTCGATGGCATCACGAAGACTGTATCGGATCTTACGAAATTTACATGGCCGGTGGGAAACCTTGCCCTCATACAGGTAAATTGTATGTTATATATTTCATTTCGAACTATAGGCTGAACTATTAAGATTGGTAATATATTTCATGTTCATGCAGTACTTGTTTTGGGAGAAAGTGCAGCCACTTGATGACGAGACATTTGATCCACTGGCGCATGAGTATCCGCTGATGCTTAACTGGCCAGAAGTCGAGGCTATGAAGCGTGATGCGTACGACACATCATACGGTCGCGGGAATGGGAGGGTAAGTATTTATGGTTTGCATGCATGGAGTTATGGAACGTTTTTCACGGTGAGTAATTTAACATGATTTAACATGGCACAGGTTGATGACATAATAAGTGAGAAGCACAGACAGATGATAATTGCTCAAGAGGGGAAATTTGTGGAGGAAGAATCTGAGCCAGTTGATAGAACAGGTCGATCGCGAAACAGGAAAGAAAATAGAGACGAGGCTTCATCGAGCAAGGACACGACCTTAGATCAAATTATGAAAAGCATCAAAGATATGCAGAAAGAAATTCGCCTTGTCCCTAAAAAATGTGCTGAGGTAATTAGTGATGTGTTCTTCAAATTACATGACATTATGCATATTCTTTGCATGTACTTAATGCTTCCCATGTGTTATTGCAGATAGTACTGGAGGAGCTGGAGAACAAAGGTCTTGTCTTCAAGACAAACAGAGGGTTTACTGATGTTGAGTTTGTGGAGCACAGTGAGAACTGGATGAGGAGGTATGGTCCGTCAAAATATTTTCCAGATGTAAAATCAACTCCTGCAAAGGACGATAAGGACAACGGGGTGGAGGCATCCTTCACCAATGGGAACGGGAAGAAGTCCGCACGTGAGAAAGGTATGCATCTCAACACACCCGGTACAGGAGATGAAGGGGACCCCTTCGTTATTGACGAGAATGGTAAATCAACCGACCCATCTTTTGCAACGATAGACACGAATGACTTTCCAGCTGTTACATCAACCCCCAAGAATATAAATGCAGTGTCAGACGGGTCTAGCGCCGATAAATCTGAGGAGATTAGTATGGATAGTCTGAACACGCGTATAAAAAATGCGATAGAAAGTGGCACTGAGGAGAATGATGGGAAACGCAAGAGAAAAAATCAAAGTACGTTCTTTCACCCTTTCAGCAGATCGGTGGACGTAAACGTCCAAAGAAAAGTAAGTGTTATGTACTTTGTTTTGAAGATATTTCAGTCCTTCCATGCACAATTTATTTACTCATTGTTTGATTATATTTTAGGTTTGTTTGGTATAAGAGACGTTCTGATTAATACCGATTACATTACTGAGGATCACATAGAGGCCGCGAAGGTTTATATCCAGACACTATCAGACTCAGAGAAGCTTAGTAGGAAAACTGTGGTGCACATGACTGGAATAGCTGGGGAAACATGTACACCTAATATGCTTCAAGCCATCATTGCGAAAAGATGGTTGCATGGCGGTGTAAGTATTACAACATTTATATGAAGTTGTACATGTCATATTTAATTTGTTTCTAAAAGGACTATTGTTGTTATGTTATTTTCAGGTCATCAATAGTTATTGCAACCACATGCAGACCCATAATCATCGTGCTGACCGTCACATTTTATCATCTTAGGTGTCACACTGGCTTATTCTTCGTGGTGAAGGAAAGGTTAAGAACTCTAAGCATCATTTTCTGGAGCATTTCACAAACCAATCTAAAATGGTGTCTAGAGTTAATGATGAGTATTTCATTACAGATAAGGTACTTCACTTTTGTATGATCCTTCGTAGTACATAACTATTTGTGTGTCCAAGAACTTGAATAAATTTTGTTGTAGGCGTACTTTTCTTTTCATGTGGAAGAAAATCACTGGATAACAATTCTCATGCACAACAAGAAAAAAGAGTTTCAAGTTTTAAATTCTACTGGTAAATGCGGCAAGGGAGTTCTTAAAAAAATAAGGCAGCTGGTAAGCTTCTTTCTTCACTAGGAACATGATAGCTAGATAGTAGTAATTAGTTATGTACTTCATATGAACTTCACTTTTTTATTTCAGAGGGCAGAAATAGCTAAAAATACGTTGGAGGTGAACTCCCTTGTCAAATGGAACATCCAGACGTATCTTCCTGGCCAATAAATGAGTACGATATGCCGTTACAAAAGGATGGGTATGTGCAACTATTTAAGTTCTAAGTACTTCTCTTACACACCAATGCCTGACTCGCGTTTTTTTGCAGTGTTTCTTGTGGTCTGTTTGTGGTGAAATGCATTCAAAACTGGAAAGTTCATGAATAGATATTTGACTTTGATCAAGATGAGGTCAATGCTTCAAGGGGACGCATTCTAGCTGAAATACTTTTTTCAGAGTGCAACACGATGGAAACTGTGAAAGAGAAGATTTTGAAGATCATGGGAAAAAATTAGTGCATTGATGGGTTTTTGATTGCAACTAAATAAACGTGTCGTTGATGGCACTAGGAACAATTTCGATATTATGACATTTTTTATTGTAATGGTCATGATTCTGCACGTCTGCAACTAAATAAAAGTACCGTCCTCGGTGCTAGCTACAATATTTATTTTCGAACTATGTATGTTCAGCTGCTATGTGCTATATGCTTATTATATGATGATGCCGCCGTCTGCTGGCTCGTCGAGTTTCATACAAATGGTGGCGGACGGCTACCAGTATGTGCAATATGGGTGCAGTATTATTATTTGATGATAATGACAGCCGCCGCGCCTCCTCCTTTGTTATAATGACAGCCGCCGCGCCTCCTCCTTTGTTACAAAATTTTTGACTAGAAAAAAAACAGCCCGACCTTGCCTTGCGGACCCAGGGACTGCGAAACCAACCCAAATCTAGCCGAGAGGCGACTCGGGCGGTCGGTGCGGACCCCACAAGGAGGCCCAACGGGGCTGAGAAGGAGATTGTAAGAGAGGAGTTCGAGAGATACAGCCGACGCGGCTATTTAAGCCGGTCGGTGCGCCATTATGTTGGCGAGGTGGGACTAAATAAGGCAATGCGGTCGACGCAACACTGACGAGCCTCCATTTCTGCAACGTCGCGGGCCGGCCCATGTCGGCCCAATACGACAGGCCCAGCCTCACCCCTCCCCGGCCAAGTCACCGTCGCCTCGCCCGCCCGACGAAGGAGTTTAGTCCCACCTCGGAAGCTGACGGGGGTGAGGACCAGCTTAAATAAGCCGGCGTGCTACACAGGTCGAACTCCTGTGCTAGTACTGCTTGATATCGACGCCCCGTTGGACCCGGCTGCTGGGCCCTTGTTGGGCTTTATATGGACCTCCCGAGTCGCCTCGTCGGCTTGATTTGGGTTGGGAATATATCCCAACTTGCGGTCCAGCAGCTGCCGATCGGGCATTTTTTTGCACAACGACGGCCGGCCATGATTTTCTGCACAACGACAGTCGGCCATGGTTTTTGCAACAGGTACAGTAACAAAAACGCAGTATATTAAAACTGTGAATTCTTTGACATAGCAGTACAAATAAGATGACAATTCTTCAAACAAATAAGATGTGTCATATCACATATGTTCACATAAATATTTTCATCACACATAAACAAATCGACACACAAAGTTTGCTGCCACACAAGTACGAACAAGAAACAATATAGTTTATTCGGACTAGACTCATGCAACCATTTTTATTCTTCCAACATAGCAACATGCTTCTCTATGCCCAATTCCTGAACATAACATAAAAATATGGGTGAGAAAATATTGTTTGTAAAACCGAAGTACCAACATAACAAAAAAAATAAGAAAGTAGCATCTTACTTCTCGTTTTTTTACATGTAGCCTTGTTATGACCTGGTTGACTACACAGATTGCACAAAGGACCACTTTTTTTCTCTGTAGAATCTTTTGGCCTACCATTCTTTGTAAGATCGGGGACCCCCTTTGACCGGCCCTTCTTAGGTGCACCCTTTGTCGAAACTTTCTCAGGATCACCAATACCAGGCTCAACTTGTTGCGCTTGACTTGCCTCCTTCTTAAGCTTAGCATACCTTCTACTTCCTATAAGTTCCTCCTCTGGTATCTTTTTCTGCGCTATTATGTTGTCCAGACACTTCATCAACTCGTCAAACAAGAAGGGATCATTTGCTGCAACATGAGCTGCCTCTGCGGTTTTTATGCTTATTTGACTATATCGGTCTCTCTCTAATGGCCCTGACCAACCCCACCCAAACATATTACTCTTCCGCTGCACAGGCAATCCATCTCTCGCATTTTTTGACAACCGATGAAGGACACAACACTCTGGTATTTCAGTTATGCTCAGATGATGGAGAACAAAAAGAATGTGTTTGCATGGCAGGCCTTTCCGAACCATCCTAAGACAACTGCATGTTATAGTTTCTTCTGAGTTACCTGGTTCATAAACAACATTGTACATGAACTTGTGGTTATCCTTCCATGTCACCATATATGTCTGACACTCAATTCCCACGAGCGTCTCAAATATCTCCAACTGACCCATCTTGTGCAAATCATCTTGCAGGATGTAAATTAGCAGGTGTGAATACTTTGGCGGCATGCTCCTCAAGTGCCTTATATTCAGTATCCGACGGTGGTTCTTTTTGGTGTGCCTCACAGTCATCGTACGCCTCATTCTCACGCAGGCGAACTATACAGTTCTCATAATGCACAACCAAATCAACTATTGTCATACCGTAGTCCAGGTGTAGGTGAAGGCAGGAGTTGAGGCTTTCGCTTCTCTGGTTACTTCGCATACCAAGGGAAAAACCATCGGAAAGATATGAAGCTGCCCAAAGTCTCTTCTTCCTGTACATCCTGTCAAGCCACTCTTTAGTTCTATCCGTCTTCCACTTATTATAGAAAGCGGTCCATCTCTACTCAAAGTTCACTTGCGAGGTGGCATAATATAGGAGCGATCTGAACTCATCCAGTGAGTTGTAATGCAGGTGCCTCTGCATATTTTTCTCGATATGCCAGAAGCAAAGATGATGGAAAACATCTGAAAGCACAGTCCGAATAGCCCGGATCATTGCAGCGTCACCATCTGGGATTATGGACTTTGGCTTTACCTGACAGTTTGCCTTCATAAATGTTTGCAGCAGCCACACATATGTCGCTTCCGTCTCGTCAGCAATTATGGCACATCCAAACACTGTGGTGCAACGGTGGTTGTTAACTCCGACAAAGGGGACAAACATCATACCATACCTATTCATCTTATACGTGCTATCAAACACAACCACATCTCCGTAGTCCTGATAGTCCCTCCGCGACTGTGCATCACACCAAAACATACTCTTCAGTCGCCCTTCCTTGTCACGCACATACTCAAAAGAAAACTCGGGGTCCTTCTCCTTCCTGCTCCTCATAATGCCAACTGCCGTCTCCGCGTCATCTTTTGCAATGAGCTTCATCTTTTCTCTGCAACAAAGATTGTAAATATCCCACCTGATAAGCCCACACTTATCGTACGACCCGTATCTGCTGATAAAGTTGTCCATTATTATATGCTTTCTTATCCCGGCAGCTTCCAATGCCAATATCTCTGCCCTCGTGCCTTCTCCAATCCGTCTGTGAGACCACAGAAAACAAACCTCGTCGGGCCTAGCCATCGCGTGGTTGTGATCATCCACGAATGACGCGACGAACCAAACACCACGTTCTCTGTCCAGCTTCACCACCATATGTGCACCGCAATCGCAACGAGTCTCCGGTCTAAGCCTGCGCTTGCGGCCCTCCATGCTTATAAACTTGCTCTGCCTTCTACCTGCCCTGGAGCAAAGAAATCTCCGGTACCGTATCATTCCTGAAGCACCTCGTTTGACCTTCTGTTTTCTGATGCTAAACCCGTTCTCTCTGGCGTGATTGTTATAGAATATGTATGCATCACCTTGCGACCGAAAGGTCATAGCCATCACCTTCCAATGTGTATCCACCATTTGCTGCTGCCTTCGAGCCTCCTCAATGTCGATCTCTCCCTCATCGTGATCAGCGCTAATACCATCTGACTCCTCCTACAAAATTCATATGAAAATGTATATGTTAATTACTATCATTTAATTCACAATATTCATTGATGTACAACATCTATCTACGAACCTGGCTCAAGTTATCCGCAAATGATTCCTGTAAACTATTTTCCACATTGTCAACGTCCACATCTTCCTGCAAATTTTTACACATAGAGAAATAGTTAGCCAGACCATACATTGCAGGTTCAAAGATGAAATCAAAATATACGGCACTTACGTTTTCACTATTTGCGCCATGTTCATTATGATCAAAATCCTCCGGAGGCAAGATATCAAATGACGACACGGAATCGTTGTCGCTGCTGTCATCATCCTCATTAAAAATATCGTTATCATTCCGAGTCGCCTTATTAGTACCATTATCATCCCCCGTCAATGCGGTTTGTTCATCTATGGCAACACGCCTAACTGACCAAACTGCATAACATTGTGAATTCATCACGTGTTAAGTTTCTACTGTGGATCATGCCCAAGTGCATCTCTATCTGCCTACTACATGCGGTCGTCCGGGGAGGCGCCGCTGCGACGGCATGTTTACTCAACCATAAACCCTAGATCACTATGTGTGACTAATATCAACTAGCATGTTACTCTAGACGAGGAGATTAGATGGCAAACCTTCGGCCGCGGAGTAGACAACGGCGATGTGCAACACGAGGGTTAGATGGAAGACGGCGGCGACGTGGAAGACGAGGGCCGCGGTGTAGACGTCGCCGACGTAGGTTGACGCAGGGCCGGATCCGCGGCGTGCGGGCGACAGCGCGGTCAGTCGCAGCCGACAAGCCGTCCGACGGCGACGTGCAAGACGAGGGTTAGATGGAAGACGGCGGCGACGTGGAAGACGAGGGCCGTGGTGTAGACGTTGCCGGCGTAGGTCGACACGGGATGGATCCGCGGCGACGTTCAGATGCGGTGTTGGATGGGGTTCAGTCGGGGGCGATCGCACAGTTGGAAAATGGACGTGATCGACGTGCGTGATCGTCGGGCGGACGAGAAGATCGTGCAGCTGATTTTTTTCCTCTACACGCGCGGCAGTTTTTTTTTTCATTCGTCAACTATACAGACGTCGGTCTATACGGTATGATAGGGGGTGGGCATACGTTTCTTCCGTATGACCATTATGCCCTTATACGTTTTGTTGGGGGGGGGGGGTCTACCGAAGCAAGCCCCTAACTAGTTTAATACATATGACAGAGTTTTATGAACAAGCGTTCTGCTTCATGAAAAATAGGGCTTTACGAACTGATGCCAAAAAAAGGAGTTTTATGCAGATGTTGCAAGAATTTTATAAGCCGGCGTTCTGCCGAATTCATGAAGCAAAGATAGCGCAAAGTATTACATTGCTACAACATACCAAACTCGGCTGATATCTGTCATGTTCCACAACAAATGCTATCTATGTAGTATAGCAACAAATGCTAACTATGTAGTGTAGTTTTTAGATTATGCCGATTATTAGTTTTGAGAGGCAGTTTGAGAAAAGAAGCTGATTAAAGGCGTGGTACCTTGTAAACCACGGCGAATCCACCGCTGCCAATTTCCTGATCAGGGGAGAAACGATCCGTGATGTCCTCCAAAAGTGATAACGGCAGGTCCGTGGGCTCTGCGCTGAGAGCATATCTGGTGATATGGCCCGTTTGGTGATACGATGCACCGGTGTATTCTGGACCACTAGATCACATTCAGTGGGACAGGATGCATGCACTGATGCACATGAGTTGGCCAGCGCCCCCACCTTGAAATATGCAAAATACACCCTGTGTTATGTTCTTAATTGAACATAAGGTCTTTTCCTATACTAGTCTACCAGCTGCACTTTCGTTGACCGTTCAGAAAACGCCTCAGTTTCAATGTGCAAACACACACACACACACACACACACACACACACTCGAATCCAGAATTCCTCTCAAGTCTTGTTATTGTGCCATCTCCATAGTTTATTGCTATATTGATAAAGTTCAACAAAATAAATTATCTTATATTGATAAACACACACACAATAAATTATCTTATATTGTGACATCTCCATATTTTGTTGTTATATTGTCCGACAAAGTAACCAAAATATTCAGTGTGTGGTTATCAATATAAGAGAATTTATTTTGTTGAACTTCATCGATAATTGAAAAATAGTACTTTAATAGATTATCATAATTGAAAGTAATATAAAAAATCAAAAAATACAAGAGAATTAGCATGAAAGTTGACAAATTTAACATACCAAACTAGTCAGTTATTGTTCATGGAGATTTTTTTTATCTTTTGTATTACATTCAATTATCAAAATCTATAAAAGTACTATCTTTAATTTTTGGGGTTGGTCTTCACGAATTGCATGTCTATTGTAGTCCGTACAATATAAAAATACTAATGCAACTAGACAAACGATCTAAATATGTTATCTTTGCTTTCACTAAAGCTAATTGAGAGAACATGCGAACAACCATTTGCATTAGCTTCTTTTTTTTTTGCAGGTAACATTTGCATTTATCTTGAAGAGGAGCGGAATCTATTTGAGTGAATATTTTGTTTGGATAAAATGCACCATCTCACATAGAGGGGCGATTTGGCATCCGGGAGCATATGCTCCTGGTTTTAAAATGCGTTTTAAATGTATTTTGAAATGTCACAAAATTCGGATAAAATGTTTCGCATGCACATCTCGACATCCATGTTCTCGCAAAGTCATTTCGCGAAGAACCGACAACTTTTGTGTCCCGTGTGAAAACAGCAAAATTCAGTGTGTTTAAAAAGGGCTTTTCATGAGACATCTTTTTTTTTACACAAGCCACAAAAATTGGCGGTTTTCCGCGAAACTTGGCACATACATGTAGAATATTGAGATGATGCTTCAAAAAAATTTCTTCGGAATTCTGTGACATCTTGAAAAGCTTTTTCCCGTGGCAGGATTATGCGGCCATGTGCCAATGTGGATTTCTCCATCTCACATATGTTGTTAAATAAATAGTGGACAAGTCTGAGGAAATCTAGACATTTTTATCTTTTGATTGCTTCAAGCCTCACACCCAGTTAAGAGTATATCAAGGGTGTTTTTTGAATATTCCCCGATGGAGGAGCTGCGCATCACATGCACATTCATCGTGTCCCTCTCAGCATGATCTAACGGTGCATGATAGAGTGGAGCACCGTATCACTTAAATGACCGTATCACCAGATACTTTGCCCTCTGCGCTTTCATTGAGCAGCATCCTCTCCAGGATGCCGTGTCTATTACTGCTGGCTTCGTGGTCCATTTGCAATCACTGCAAGTATACAATGAAATGAGTACAACACTCCTGAATTAAGAGAAATTAATGCTATTTGTGAGGCTAGCTAGCACTCCCTCTGTCGAAAAATAAATGTCTCAACTTTAGTACAATTGTATTAAAATAAGACATTTATTTTGGGATGGTGGGAGTACTACAGAGTCATGCAACTAGCTAATCGTGCTAAGAACAAAAGCAAGGATCCTCAAAAAAAAAAAAGCAAGGTCACATTACTGCTATTCATCAACTCACTATGAAAACATGAAGTAAACGGCGGCGAACCCAGCCCTCTTCCCGGTGGCACCGCCAGGCGCCAGCCACGCCGTCCGTTGATTCCTCGACCGGGCGTGTGCGCCCGATATAGCTAGGCCAAGTCTAGCTAGTACTGCAGCCGTTGAGCCGCAAGATCCAGTTCCACTGCGCGCGCTCTCACCTAGCCCTAGTCAGAGGCTGCCGCACCCGCAAGCGAGCCAACAGCATTTACGGCCGCCAATCCACTGCCCACCGCCGGCCGCGCAGCCGCATGTATCCACTAGCAAGCGGGGCTCCCCGGGACATCATGGAAAGTCGATTTGAGGATAGCACAGAAACTGAAGGATGAAATTATGATGATGCGGTAGGGGCCGGGCATGGTTCAGTTCGTCCCCCCTTTTCATCCCAAATAAAAATACGCCTGAGACGATTAATAAGCTACAAACAACAGATGCATGCGTACATACATACCACCAGGGAGGACACTTTATCAACGGATCGGCGAAGTGATCCTCGGGCGACTAGCTATGAAATCGAGATGTGAGGAAGGACAAGGTGAGCGAGCTTCAGCCTTCCTTTGATACTTCCTGCCAACGTCTCCAGCCAATCACATGTCTTGTTTTTTTATTTACAACAAAACTCCAACTATTGGGGCCAGGACTCTTTGAAATGATGCTGGAGTACGGAGCTTCAGAGAAAAATCTGAGCTGACCAGTCAAAGAAGAGAACTGCAGATTTTTTTTTTTTTGAGACAAAGAAGAGAACTGCAGATGATGTGGTCTAGGCTCCAAAGCACAGGTAAAGTAGAGAGTGCAAACAACTTAGTCGGGCCATGGCCCAGTTCGGCCCTAACTAAGCTTCCTGCTGGAGTATCCAAATGAGACCATCCACAGCCTCACGTGCGTGACGTTCGCGTCGCCTAATCCATTCACGATTCCTCCCGTTGCCTGCCTAGCCGCCTCCTCGCTGCCCGATCGTGTTATCCTGTCCCTCACTGCCTTGGTGGCTCTGGAGGTTCATGACATGTGGGCAGCGTTAGCATGCAGAGCCCCCTCGTCAGGCGTCTTTTAGGTCGACCGTCTCGTTCACTTGTGTATGTGTACTAGAGCATGGGGCAGGCCGGCTTTGTCACGCCTGTCGTGATTCTAAGTCTGACAGTAGTGTAGGGGTACTAAAGCAGAGGCAAGATCCTAGCAATGGAGTAGTTGTGCACGCAAGAGTTTTACGAGTTCAGGCCCTTCTCGGAGGAAGTAACAGCCCTACGTCTCGGTGCCCGGAGGCGGTCGACTGGATTATATGCGTGAGAGTTACAGGGGTGCGAATCCTTCTGCCTGTGGAGGGGGGTGGCTTATATAGAGTGCGCCAGGACCCCAGCCAGCCCACGTAGAGGAGGATTCAATGTACATAAAGACCAGACGTTACTGATAACGTCTTACATAAAGTGATATCATGGCCATAAAGACTACTTAATAACAAACCGTTTGGATGCGAAGTGACCCTAGATCTCCTGGTGGTCGAGTGAGTCTTCATGGTTGAGCTGTCTTCAAGTCCGTCGAGTGAAATTCTTCCAGGTCGACTGAAAGACATCTTCTTCTAGAGATGTCCTTGGGGAGGGTACCTTGGACAGGTCCATGACCCTACCCTAGGTACATGGCTTCATCATTAGCCCCCAAATGGATCAAGATTTGAGTGAGGAAGGAGCTGAGAATTCTCCCGACCTGCTTTTCGTGTTGCGTGAGTGTCTTACTCTGGATCAACGACTTTTCGGTGATGGCGTCAACTTCTATTTCAGTCGCCTTGATCCATTCTTTGCGCCTGCCGAGTGAACTTTACGAACTTGGAGGTTTTTCGGTCGACGGAACGGAGGAAATCTGCTGTCTGACAGGTTGCTCTGGTATCCGCGGATTTGACGGGATCCGAATTTCGGGGAGCGCGCGAAGCGGAGGAGGCCGCGGTACTCGGATGGGATAAGGCAAAGACGCCTCGATCCCCGCACCATCTTTTTCGCCACGTATCGCGCGCGCGCCTGTCGCGGGATTTGACAGGATCGTACGGGCCCATCAGTCAGCCACTCGGGAGAGGCTTCATATAAGGCACCAGAGGGGGTTTTTTCGAACAGTGCGCCCTCAATCCCCTCTCCCTCTTCCTCGAGCTTGCCCACTGCGCTCGCTTCCTCCTTCGCCCCATTGCTCCTTGCGCGCCTCGCCGGCGACGATGGTGAAGGAAAAGACGGCGGCTTTGGAGCGGGCGAAGAAGGCGACGGTGAAGGCGAAGGGGAGAGCGACTAGTCGGGGCGGATCCTCATCGCGGTCCGGCCTGCCGCAAGGCTGGATCCAGGGAGATTGGATCCGCTCGACCATCACCCAGAAGAACCTCGACGACCTGGCCAACGAAGGACTGATCCCTCATGGGCCAGCAAGGCTTCCGGGGAAGGAGTGACAGCAGCAGCCTCAGGAGGGTGAGTGTGTCCTCTTAGCCACCCATGTAGATCGCGGTTTTTCTCTGCCGCCGAATCTTTTCTTTCGGGGGTTTCTGAACTTCTTTGGGGCACAACTTCATCACTTCATGCCCAACTCCATTGCCTACCTCGCCGCTTTCGTGTCCTTGTGCGAAAACTTCTTGGGTTGTCGGCCGCACTGGGGTCTTTTCAAACACATTTTCACCTATCGCTCTCAGACGGTGAAAAAGGCTAGCCCGAGTGACGAGAGAACCCAAGTGATCCAGATGTGTGGGGGTCTTGGAGTTTAGATGAGGAGTAAGAGCGCCTTTCCAGCCATGACCCTTCCCGAGCCAGTTCGACGGTGGCAGTCGACCTGGTTCTACTGCCAAGACCAGTCGACGCCAGGGCAGTCGATTGGCCTCCCTCCGTTCTCCATGGACCGAGTGAACAAGCCATCTTCTCTGAAGGTGCTTCCGTAGGAGAAGGCTCAGGTTAGGATGTTGATGGAGCGCGTGGTCCAGCTCATTCACGACGGAGTGACAGGCATGGATCTTCTAGAGGTTTTCCTTCGATGACGCATTCAGCCACTTCAACATCGGGGCCATCCGATGTGGTTGTACTCTGGTACTGAAGATACCACTCGGGTCCACCCGGAGGAAGTCGACGATGTCACTCTGGAGAGGTGGATGGCCGCCATCACAGGAAACAGGGATAATCCTCGCGGAGCCAGGAGGATCCCGTCACTCGACCACTCCTACGAACCAGACAAGGTCTGACCACATTTCTCTGACTGTGACTCTGTTTTCTTCGTTCCGCTTCGCTGCAATTCGGTTGACTGACCTGTATTTTGTTTGTTTTCTTCCAAATCACTACCGAGATGTACTCGATGCCCAATGGGGAGCAAGAACAGACCAAAGAAGAAGAAGGAAGTGGAGGTGAAAGCCAGGAGGAGTGGGAGTCGGACGGCGACAAGGGTGAAGAAGATGCTGGCTCTGATGAGGAAGAGGAGGAGGAAGAGGAGGAGGTAGTCGAGCCTCCTCGTACTGAAAGACGGTCCAAGCTCGCCCATGATCCTGCAGTCGAGCATGGCAAGGGAGTCGTGCTTGCTGGGCAGTCGGCCAAACGCCCTCGGACGACTTCTCCGGCGCCGACTGAGAAAGTGTCGAAGCAACCCCGAGCGGCACCGACAAAACCGGCGAAGGCCCTACCAAAGACGAGGATGGAGATTCCGACTGTTTCTGAGTAATGGCACAACTCATGTTTTCTCTTTCAACATGGATACATTCTTGGTCGACCCGATCACTGACCGACTGATTTCTGAAATCGCAGTGCTGCTACTTCTGAGACCTCAGCCAGGCATGAAGATCAAGAAATGGAGGATGCTGCCACTTCCCATCCTGGTATGATATGTGCAGTTTCACTTTCGGTCGATCGGATCTTTATTTTTAACTTTGAACCTTTTCTGTAGCTCCACCCAGCATTATCATTGATCTCCCTGATGATGACGATGAGGCACCACTGAGGCAAAGGAGGAACAGGAAAGCGTCTGTTGGCAAGACTGCTCAGGTTGCGTCAGCACCTGAGACATTGGTTCCGGAGGGGGGCAACGTTGCTCGGGCTACCGTGTCCTTTGTGGAGCCGTTGACGAGTGCCCGCCCTCCGTCGTCGAGTGCTGATCCACCTTCCCTCTTCTCCACACACCACGTCCCAGAGGACCAAGCAGGTGCTGCCAAGGAAGCCATACGCCAGGCGGGGATTATGATGGAGCAGGTGAAGGCGATCCGAGACGCCAGCCAAGCAGCTTATGATGCAAGTTCAGCTCTTCAGAGCAATGTCCAGGTTAGTTGAACACCGCCTGTTCTGTTAGGATATGATACCTGATAGTCTTTATGTCTGAAAATCTTAATATTTGTCATACACCCACTGGGTGTGTCGAATGGAATCATGGAACCAGTGGGGGCACGCTGAGTGCACCCACTGGGTGTAGTCCCCGAGACCGTGGTCGACTGCTGGTAGTCGGCTATGGTCTGAAGAATACTTCACTGTTTTTTTTGAAACTGTGTCTAACTGTTGGCAGTTGGCTATTTTTGATGGACTGATCGATCCGAGCCGGTAGAGCCAGTGGGGGCACGCTGAGTGCACCCACTGGGTGTAGTCCCCGAGACTACAGTTGAATATTTTGATTCGGCTGTAGTCTTAGAAATGCTATGGTTTTTCTCTTAGTCACTCGGAAGTGACTTGTCTTTGATGTCTGTCGACTGATCTTTCGCAGAAATCTTGCGAGCTTGTGTCTCGTTACACTGAGTTGGAGAACAAGCATATCCAGCTCGAACTTGATCTGAAGCTTGTCTAGGAGAACTTCACGAAGGCGAAGGAGGAGGCAAAAGGTATGTTTGGTGAGAACCTTGACGACTGCCCTTATTTTTTGTCCATTCCTGAGTCTGATCTCACTATCATTTTGCAGATAAACCAAGGGATGCTCTGAAGAAGAAGGACCTTGACCTCGCCGGGGCGCAGAAAGCGGCTTCGGACAAGACGAAACTCGCGGAAGAAAAGTTGGCTTCAATCAGCAAACTTTAAGAGGAGAATACCAATCTGAAAGCTGCTCTCGACGCGGCCAACAAGGAGGTCACCCAACAGAAGAGGGAAAAGATAGCCCTGAGTGACAAGGATAGCGAACTGGCGGGAAAGAAGAACGACTTAGAGGCTTATCTGGGAGGGCTCGCCAAGAAGTTATTCCTCATGCTCGAAGGTAACTCCTTATACCCGACTGGTAATCACTGACTTACTGTAGGAACCTTAGCTTATCCTTGGATCGTATCCACAGAATTCTGCCAAAACTTTGAAGAGGAGACAAGTCGAGTGGAGACTGGCTTGGATCCCATCAACTCTCCTGTGAAGGATGAAGCCACCATGAACGTGCTCCGTCTCGAGTCTCGCGTTGCTGCTGTGGTCGACTATCTTGCGAGACTGAAGGTTGCAACATCGCGCATCGACACAGCACTCTGGCCAGGAGAAACACTTTAGAACGACCTCGAGTCTCTGATGACTCGACTGAACGAAGTTCCAAGTCGAGTGCAAGAATGGAAGAAGTCTTCTGCCAGATGTGGTGCCGACGTTGCTCTATCTCTAGTCCGTGTTCACTGCAAGGACGCGCGAGAGGACAAGTTGACGTCTCTCAAGGTGGCCAATACCAAGAAGCATGACTTCCGATCTTTCTTGGAGACCTTCATTGCTGCTGCCACTCGGATTGCAGATGGAATCGACCTGGACGAGTTCGTTGCGCCTTCCAGTCCTCCGCAGGAGGAGTAAAAAACTTCTATGCTTGATGCCTTAAATTTGCCTCGGAATGCCGAGTGGTTTTTGTAATCGATAAACTTTAACAGGCTTGGTGCCTGAGCGTTTCCGGACCCATAGGACGTTATCTGAACTTGGGTTTACCGTTGAATATGTTTGCATTTGCCTTCGAACGATCATTGTCCTTCGCTCGGAATATTTACTAGTGTTTGTGATGCACTTTTGCAGGTAGGAACGAAGCACAAATTGCAATCGGCTTGTGCCTCGTCATGCTTAGGTGAGCACTGGGCTGCAGCTAAGCCTCCGAGTGGGAGGTTTACCTCCACTCAGAAGGATTTCAAAAACTTAGGCGAGCACTGGGCTGCAGCTAAGCCTCCGAGTGGGAGGTTTACTCTCCACTCGGAAGGATTTCAAAAACTTAGGCGAGCGTTGAGCTGCAGCTAAGCCCCCGAGTGGGAGGTTTGCTCTCCACTCGGTAGGATTTTCAAAAACTTAGGCGAGCACTGGGCTGCAGCTAAGCCCCCGAGTGGGAGGTTTGCTCTCCACTCGGTAGGATTTTCAAAAACTTAGGCGAGCACTGGGCTGCAGCTAAGCCCCCGAGTGGGAAGTTTGCTCTCCACTCAGTAGGATTTTCAAAAACTTAGGCGGGCACTGGGCTGTAGCTAAGCCCCCGAGTGGGAGGTTTGCTCTCCACTCGGTAGGATTTTCAAAAATTTAGGCGAGCACTGGGTTGCAGCTAAGCCCCCGAGTGGGAGGTTTGCTCTCCACTCGGTAGGTTTTTTGTGGTGTACCTCTTGAAGGAGAAGGTAGCAGTCGACCTGTTCTTCGTCCTCCTTGCGGGTTACACGTTGTATTTGTGGCGTAGCCCGGAAGGAGAAGGTAGAAGTCGACCTGCGCTTTGTCCTCCTTGCGGAGCGCATGTTGTATTTATACTTAGGCGAACACTAGGCTGCAGCTAAGCCCCCGAGTGGGAGGTTTGTTCACCACTCGGCAGGATTTTGTTTAAACTTAGGCAAGTACTTGGACTGCAGCTAAGCCTCCGAGTGGAAGGCTGGCTTACCACTCGGTAGGATTTTGTTTGAACTTAGGCGAGTACTTGGACTGCAGCTAAGCCTCCGAGTGGAAGGCTGGCTTACCACTCGGTAGGATTTTGTTTGAACTTAGGCGAAACGGATTCGCAGCTAAGCCTCCGAGTGGAAGGCTGGCTGACCACTCGGTAGGATTTTGTTTAAACATAGGCGAAACGGATTCGCAGCTAAGCCTCCGAGTGGAAGGCTGGCTCACCACTCGGTAAGGATTTTTTACAAACTTAGGCGAAACGGATTCGCAGCTAAGCCACCCACTGGGGTACTGCTTTATGTGGACAAAAGTAACAACAATCACTGGGAAAATTGTAAAACTCTTGTCTTTGATAAATAAACTACAGAAGTACTTTTATTACAACTCATCCGAGTGAAAACTTAAGTATAAAAGGGACGGAGCAGATCCGCATTCCAAGCTCGTGGCTCGTCAATCTGGCGATCGACGTTGTAAAGACGGTAAGCTCCGTTGTGGAGAAATTTGGTAACAATGAAGGGGCCTTCCCAAGTAGGGGCGAGTTTGTGTGGCTTCTGTTGGTCCACTCGGAGGACCAAGTCTCCTTCTTGGAAGGCTCGACTCTTCACATTTCTGGCGTAGAATCAGCACAAGTCTTGCTGATAGATGGTCGATCGGATCATGGCCATCTCTCTTTCTTTTTCCAGAAGGTCGACTGCATCCTGCCGGGCTTGTTCTGCTTCGACTTCTGAGTAGAGCTCGACTCGCGGTGCATTGTGAAGCAGGTCACTTGGCAGAACTGCTTCGGCTCCGTAGACCAGAAAGAACGGAGTTCTCACAGTCGACCGATTTGGAGTAGTCCTCAATCCCCAAAGAATTGATGGAAGTTCGTCGACCCACGCGCCTGCTATGTGCTTGAGGTCACACATCAGCCGGGGTTTCAGTCCTTTGAGAATTAGGCCATTTGCTCTTTCTGCTTGTCCATTCGACTGGGGGTGGGCGACTGAAGCGTAGACGACTCGTGTACCTTGAGAAGCGCAGAAGGCTTTGAATTGATCGGAATCAAAGTTTGACCCATTATCAGTGATGATGCTATGCGGAACTCCATATCTGAATATTAATTCTCTGATGAAGCTGATGGCAGCGCCAGCATCAAGATTTTTAATGGGCTTGGCTTCGATCCACTTGGTGAACTTGTCGACTGCCACCAATACATGGGTGAAGCCACTCCTGCCAGTTCTCAGTGGTCCAACCATATCTAACCCCCAAACAGCGAAAGGCCAGATGATTGGAATGGTCTTCAAGGCTGAGGCGGGTTTGTGTGACATATTGGAGTAGAACTGACATCCTTCACACTTGTCGACTATCTCCTTCGCCATTTCATTTGCTCTGGGCCAGTAAAAACCCGCTCGGTATGCTTTAGCCACGATGGTACGAGAGGACGCATGATGGCCACAGGTCCCTGAGTGGATGTCGTTGAGAATCATTCGACCTTCTTCCGGCGTTATGCATTTCTGGCTGACTCCAGTCGCACTTTCTCTGAAAAACTGTCCCTTCATGACAATAAAGGCCTTGGATCGCCAGATGATCTGCCTAGCCTCTTCTTCATTCTCTGGGAGCTCTTTCCTTAGGATATACGCGACGTAAGGCACTGTCCAGTCGGGAGTGATAACCAGAACCTCCATGATTAAGTCGACCACAGCTGGGACCTCGACTTCAGTCGGATCCATGGCACTTTTTGGCTGCGGGGCTTCTTCGGTGAAAGGATCCTCTTGAACCGATGGCACGTGGACATGTTCCAAAAACACGCCACTGGGAATGGCTTCTCTTTTGAAACCTATCTTCGCCAAGTCATCAGCTGCTTGATTTTTCAGTCGGGGTACGTGATGAAGCTCTAACCCCTCGAATTTCTTCTCCAGCTTTCTAACTGCGTTGCAGTAACCAGTCATAGCTGGGCTTCTGACATCCCACTCCTTCATCACTTGATTAACCACCAAATCCGAGTCACCCTAGACCATGAGGCGACGGACGCCGAGTGAAATGGCCATACGCAACCCATACGAAAGTGCTTCGTATTCTGCTTCGTTGTTGGAGGAATCAAAGTGAATTTGGAGTACATATCCGAGCTTATCTCCTCGGGGGGAAACCAACACTACCCCGGCACCAGAACCATTCAACATTTTAGAGCCATCAAAGAACATAGTCCAGTGCTCCGAGTGAACTTGAGTCGGTAACTGCTGTTCGGTCCACTCGGCGAGGAAATCTGCTATTGCTTGGGACTTGATAGCTTTCTTTGCCTCAAATCTGATATCTAGGGGAAGGAGTTCAATCGCCCATTTTGCCACTCGACCAGTTGCATCTCTGTTGTGCAGAATCTCTGATAAGGGGGCGTCGCTGACGACTGTGATGGTATGGTCAGAGAAGTAGTGAGCAACTTTCTTCGTGGTCATATAAATCCCATATACGAGCTTCTGATAATGAGGGTATCTTTGCTTTGATGGGGTTAGGACTTCAGAAATGTAATATACTGGGCGCTGAACTTTGAAGGCTTTCCCTTCTTCTTCCCGCTCGACCGTAAGTACTATACTGACGACTTGTCCTGTGGCTGTGATGTAAAGCAGCAAAGGCTCTTTGCTGATTGGGGCAGCAAGCACCGGCTGGGTGGAAAGCAGGGTTTTCAACTCTGCAAACGCTGCATCAGCTTCAGGAGTCCACTCGAACTTTTCTGACTCCTTCATCAGTCGGTACAGAGGCAATGCCTTCTCACCGAGACGAGAGATGAATCGACTTAAAGCGGCCAAGCAACTAGTAAGCTTCTGAACATCGTGCACCCACACAGGTCGTTTCATTCGGAGTATAGTGCCCACTTTCTCTGGGTTTGCATCGATTCCTCGTTCGGAAACGAGAAAACCGAGCAGCTTCCCGCCAGGAACTCCGAATGTGCACTTGGATGGATTAAGCTTGATATCATACCTCCTGAGGTTGGCAAATGTTTCAGCGAGGTCAGTCAGCAGGTCGGAACCTTTCCGAGACTTGACCACAATGTCATCCATGTATGCTTCCACATTCCGGCTGATTTGAGTGAGCAAACACTTCTAAATCATCCTCATGAACGTGGCTCCGACATTCTTGAGGCCGATGGCATGGTGACATAACAAAAGCACCCGAACGGGATGATGAAAGCTGTTTTGATCTCATCGGGTCCAAACAGACGGATCTGATGGTACCCGGAATAAGCGTCTAAAAGAGACAATCGCTCACATCCCGCGGTCGAGTCGACTATTTGGTCGATGCAAGGAAGAGGAACATGATCTTTCGGGCAAGCCCGATTGATATGTTTAAAGTAAATGCACATGCGAAGTGACTTGTCCTTCTTAGGGACCATGACAACATTGGCGAGCCACTCGGAGTGGTAAATCTCTCGGATAAACTCTGCTGCTAAGAACCGAGCCACCTCTTCGCTAATAGCCTTCCTTTTCTGAACAGCGGACCGTCGCAGATGTTCCTTGACATGTTTCGCCTTTGAATCGACTCGCAGACGGTGCTTAGCCAGCCCCCTGGGTACACCTGGCATGTCAGAAGGTTTCCATGCAAAGATGTCCCAGTTCTCACGGAGGAACTGGATGAGCGCTTCTTCCTATTTGGGGTCGAGTGTTGTGGAGATATTAGTCGGAGCAGCATTGGGGTCGGTCGGGTGGATGTGAACTGGTTTTGTCTCACCGGACGACTGAAACACTAACTCCATAGCGGGCTTCTTGGCTCGCAACAAATCACTCGGGTCTGCATTTCTCTGGTGATCCTGCCACTCTTCTGCCACCATTTGAGCATCAGCGATCTTTGAGCCTTTCTGGAAGCACTCTTCCGCCTTCTTGCGATTACCAGTAACAGTGATCACTCCTTTAGGGCCAGGCATCTTCAATTTGAGGTACACGTAACATGGTCGAGCCATAAAACATGCATAAGCCGGCCTGCCCAAAATAGCATGGTAGGCACTCTGGAAATCTACAACCTCAAACGTCAACTTTTCTTTGCGGAAGTTCTTGGAGTCACCAGAAACCACATCGAGAGCAATCTGGCCGAGTGATGCGGCCTTCTTGCTAGGAATGACTCCATAGAAACTCATGTTGCTTGTGCTGAGTCTGGACATCGGAATGCCCATCCCTTCCAGCGTCTCTGCATACAATATGTTTAAACTACTGCCGCCATCCATCAATACTTTAGTCAGTCGAGTACCTTCGACGAATGGGTCGACCACCAGTGCCTGCCTCCCAGGGGTGGCTATGTGCGTCGGGTGATCTGATTGGTCGAATGTGATGGCCGTCTGAGACCACTTCAGATAATTGGGCGTCGTCGGAGCGACCATATTCACCTCTCGGTTTATAACTTTCAGTCGGTTTTTGCTCTCAACGTCAGCAAAAATCATCAGGGTGGAATTGACCTGAGGATATTCTTCATCACTATCCCCCTTGTCCTCAACTTTGTCTGACTCTTTTTCCTTATCCTTGGACTGTTTCCCTTGGAACTACTGTATCAAGAGTCGACACTATCGAGTGGTATGCTTCGGGTAAATGAAGTTACCCTCTTCATCTTTCTTCATGTGGATGTGACACGGTAAATCCATCACGTCGTTTCCTTCTTTATCCTTTACTTTCTTAGGGTTCCAAGGCCCCTTGGGCTTTCCTTTGAACTTTCCTTGAGTCACGGCCAAGGCTTCTCCAGGAGCAGCTGGCTCGGCTTTCCGCTTTTTCTTCCGACTGGAGCTCCCTCCTCCGGTTTCCTGGGCGACTGACTTGTGCTTGCCGCTCCGGAGCCGATCCTCTTCCTCACCATTGGCATATTTTGTGGCTATTTCCATCATTCGACTCAGAGACATGTCTCCGGTTCGACCAAATTTCAGGCTTAGCTCTCTGTACTTAACGCCTTCCTTGAAGGCGCAGACTGCCTGGTGATCAGATACATTCTCTACTGTGTGATGCAATGTGATCCATCTCTGGATGTAATCTCTCAAAGTCTTATTCGACTTCTGCACACAAGATTGCAGCTCTGTCAGTCCTGCTGGTCACTTGCATGTTCCTTCGAACGTTCTGACAAACACTCGTTCAACTGATTCAGCCATGCCCTGGCTGATCCCTCCAACATAAGAGGCAGATGTTTCATGGCCACCTCATCATTTCCACCGCCGATCTGGACAGCCACTCGGTAGTATTCAAGCCAAGTATCGGGCTTAGAATCACCGTTGAACTTACTAACTCCAGTCGCCAACCTGAAGTTGGGAGGAATCACTGCGGCTCTGATGGCTCTGCTGAAACACTCTGGTCAGGAGACATGCACTCGGCTGCTGGTGGGTACATCTCTGTCTTACCCTCTCTATGAGCTCTATTCCGGTCGACCAGGCCTTGAACGATGATGGATCTCACATCAAAGCCTGGTTCCTTGGGGTCGACTGGGATCCTTCGTCCGCCACTGTGCTGGCGTCTATCATCCTGCTGTCGAGGCACATAGGACCCACCCCTTGGGGGAGGAGTGGGTACTCGACGTCGATCATTGCGATCGAATCGGTGATCTTACTGCTCACGGTTCCTGTACTGATCGTGCCGGTCTCCACGCCCTTCACGCCTCGGGGGCGATCTAGGGCTATGAGCCGACTGGACTGTGTTCGCTGCCACAGATCTGCTGTGAATCCTGTTCCGCGACTGCGATACAGCTGAATTCTGATCTCCCGCTGCTCGGAGCAAATCACTGATCTGCATCAAGCCTCTGACTGGGAAGGCTGAATTGATTCTGCTATACGGGCAGCAGCTGCTAAATTCAATCGGAGTTCGATATACCTGAGTCAGAGGTGGAAAGAGCTGGCGTCGACTGGAGTCAGGAATCCGTTGCCGCGCGCGCTCGTCGAGTGCTCGCTGAAGGTTCTCCAGTCGAGTGCGCTCAGCCAAGTTGGCCAAGCGGGCGTCCTCTAAGGCGCGAGCCTCAGGGGTTTCTCCAACGATTGGAGTGTGAAGCGCATCCATGTTCCGGCGGCGAAGTTCTTCCCTCTGCAGCGAATTGAGGGGCTCGGGGAGGTATTCCTCATGGACGTGCGATGGATCGCCTCCGCCGTCACCTCCCTCAACACCTTGAAAGCCGGGGGGACCGTGTGGTCCATTGACCATTAGGACCTCTGCCGCTGGATCACTGCAGTCGCACTCGGATGCGGTCTCTGCGGAGCCAGTCGACAGGTCGAACAGGCCATAGAGAGATTCATTGGGCTCGATTGCCGCGACCTGGGCGGTGGTAGACTAGCGAGCCACCGCGTGCCTCACCCACCGCTAAAGCCTCGACCGACCGGAGCGCTTGCACCGGCGGGAAGCTAGGAGGGAGGATGACACAAAAACCGACCGATACTGGGTCGACGGTTGCCGCAGGAGGACACCGCGGACGCACACCCGAAAGTGTGTAGCTCCGCGGACTGGGAGCGCATCGATGTCGAGCGGAGCCTCCTACAGCCAGGCAGAGTCATCGGCGACAAACGTAAGCGCGCCGAGACTGATCTCGCGGCCCTCGACCAAAACTCCGCCTGAAACCATGATGAAGGGAATCGAAAAAATTGCAACTTCTCCAATAAGTCGCTAAGACACCTGCCCCACGGTGGGCGCCGACTGTCGTGGTTCTAAGTCTGACAGTAGTGTAGGGGGGTACTAAGGGAGAGGCAAGATCCTAGCAATGGAGTAGTTGTGCACGCAAGAGTTTTGCGAGTTCAGGCCCTTCTCGGAGGAAGTAACAGCCCTACGTCTCGGTGCCCGGAGGCGGTCGACTGGATTATATGCGTGAGAGATATAGGGGTGCGAACCCTTCTGCCTGTGGAGGGGGTGGCTTATATAGAGTGCGCCAGGACCCCAGCCAGCCCACATAGAGGAGGATTCAATGTACATAAAGACCAGACGTTACTGGTAACGTCTTACATAAAGTGATATCATGGCCATAAAGACTACTTAATAACAGACCGTTTGGATGCGGAGTGACCCCAGATCTCCTGGTGGTCGAGTGAGTCTTCATGGTCGAGCTGTCTTCAAGTCCGTCGAGTGGAATTCTTCCAGGTCGACTGAAAGACAACTTCTTCTAGAGATGTCCTTGGGGAGGGTACCTTGGACAGGTCCATGACCCTACCCTAGGTACATGGCTTCATCAACGCCTATTCTTCGGTCGTGGGTTAAGTCTTCTATGTCTATTTTGTATGCGGTCTAATTTAATTGGTTGGCTCGTTGTGTGTAATTGTCACTTAATTGTGCTATATAGCAGTGATAATCATGTTTAAACATTTTTTTATAAAAGTATCCATCTAGGAAAATTAATGAACAATTGTTGTGGGAGGTTCATTCAATACGCTTGAGCTTAATTTCTTGCTCAATGGTTATACACGGAATATTAGAAAAACTAGATGACATCCCGCACGTTGCTGCAGAAACTTGTAGTAGTAAATTTTTCTTTAACAATCTGAGACAAAAGTTGTATTTGGGTAGACATGAAAAGGCTCAATGTATGAAAAAGGATAGTACATCATGCCTTGGTAACACACTTAACAATATGCGACATAGTAAATGGAACAAATGTTATGAAGGAGATCATCCAAAAAAATTTACTTTGCTTGCCACGATGTACAATGAAGGAGATCATCAATTTTTTTTACTTTGCTTGCTACGATGTACAATGCACATGGACATAAGAATGAGTATTGCACGTATTAGAGTAAAACTTGCATTACAATATAACACCAAAATCATTGAATTGGTCGACCAAACACTCCATATTGCTAGAACCATGTGTTAATGGCTAACTTGGAGTTTACATCCACAGGAAGAGATTATTCATAGAGTACCACTGAAAGTAAAGGCACATAAGCTAGAAATTTTAATCTTTAAAGCTAAAAGGGCTTATGATGGATTAACCGAGAAGTAATGAAAGCAGAGATACCACACTGAAGGTTCCCAATCAAAAAATTACAATACTTGTGTTTACTCCCCAAAGCTCAACCTTGGACAAAAACAAAATAGCAGTATTAAATATGTGGGGCTGGATGGATATGAACGGTCGTCAGGCAATGAAAATCATTTACAGAATGGGTAATCATAATAGCATAGTTAACGGTCTGAAAATGGTTTGGAATACCATATGTCTAAAACAAAACTCATCAAGTCAATTCATCAGTGCTCTTGTTCAATATATATACAAAATACTAAATCCCTAGGAAGTATGGGAGATAACAGAAAAAGGAGGCAATCATAGAGTGTATGTACCACATAACATATTTGCAGGATGACCAGATACATCTCCTTAACCTATATAGGTGAAAAAAGTGTGTTGGTTGTGAGGTATAGGTTTATTTTATAATAAATCAACCTAGTAAATGTAGATCGACATGTACATAGCTAGCCTTTTTGTGTGGAAGGGATTACATACGACCTACATTAAACACCGGTGAACAACACATATTGGTTTGTGATTGATGAAAAGATGTTTATAAGGAATTATATAATGGAGGAACAATTGCAAGTTGCATACAAAAACTTAAGAAACTGGAGGTCACAAAAATGATATATTGCAAAAGTTAAATTGAGGTGGGAAGTTTTTTCTTATTGACATGAACCAAATTTGTGCCACCAAAAATATACCTTAGCCTCTTCTTTTTTTATGATGAGAAAGCAGACACCAAATGCAGTACGTTTACAAACATCTCTGCATGAGTTATATAGTTCTTGGCATGGCAAAATAATATGCGAAAAAATAAGCCAAAATGTGTTATGGAGATAACTACCAAATAAACGCCGTCATTAACAATGCAATTTACTAAGCAAATCTTAAGGTTCTCATGATTTGAGATGGTGTTAAATATAAAAATAGATCCTCGATTTTCAACTTTAACTACAGTGTAGCATTGGAAGATATATTTCCAGCATAAACTTAAGATGTGTAGGTCAAAACATTTGTAACCCTTTGGAGGAAAAGATATACCTGATATAGTGATGGAATGATAAAAGAGGCATGCCTATTGTGATCTGTATAATCCTGATGGTCACTACTTGAGAGAGCGATGGATCAAAAAGCTTTGTCACTATTGCATCAGAACTGGGTAGTAAAACATGTATGTGCATCATGCATGAATCATTAATTACGTTTGTCATTCAAAATAAAAGGCAATGATATAACTCATCAAACCATCTGGTACTGACCAAATAAACAATCATAAGAGCACTTTGCCTGCAATTTTTTTTTACTTTTGCTAATTCAGTGCAAATCTGCAATCTGGGTAAAGATAATGAAGAATGTACAAAAGCAACAAAACTAATGTTTGTAAAGCTTTGCCTGTTGTCGGTGTCAAAACCGGCAGATCTCGGGTAGGGGGTCCCGAACTGTGCGTCTAGGCGGATGGTAACAAGAGACAAGGGACACGATGTTTTTACCCAGGTTCGGGCCCTCTCGATGGAGGTAAAACCCTACTCCTGTTTGATTAATATTGATGATATGGGTAGTACAAGAGTAGATCTACCACGAGATCAGAGAGGCTAAACCCTAGAATCTAGCCTATGGTATGATTGTTGTTCGTCCTACGGACTAAAACCCTCCGGTTTATATAGACAGTTACAATGGGAGGAGATCTACATATCCGTATTGCCAAGCTTGCCTTCCACGCCAAGGAAAGTCCCATCCGGACACGGGACGAAGTCTTCAATTTTGTATCTTCATAGTCCAGGAGTCCGGCCAAAGGTCATAGTCCGGCTATCCGGACACCCCCTAATCCAGGACTCCCTAAGTAGCCCCTGAACCAGGCTTCAATGATGACGAGTCCGGCGTGCAAATTGTCTTTGGCATTGCAAGACGGGTTCCTCCTCCGAATACTTCATAGAAGATGTTGAACACAAGGATAGTGTCCGGCTCTGCAAAATAAGTTCCACATACCATCATAGAGAGAATAATATTTGTACAAATCTAATCTGCTGACGTATTCCGCAGCGTGACATCATGCCACGACCAAGCCTTTATTCGAATAGTTTTACTGTCCCACCTCAGCGCGTTTAGCGAGGCGGTTTCCTTGGCACGTCTTGTCAAAGTAGAGATCGTGTCCCCTTATTCTGGGATTCTCATCAATACGGGCGTGGGTAACCCAACCGTGCCATTAATCATGGCGCTTGGGAGATAAGCGTGTTTTACCAGGCTGGTGGGGGTACATAGTTCCGTCTGCCCATATAAGGGGATAAGGATCCACCCTTTCCATCTACGCCTTCTTCCTACTTTTCTTATCC
This sequence comes from Triticum dicoccoides, assembly GCF_002162155.2. NCBI lineage: Eukaryota > Viridiplantae > Streptophyta > Magnoliopsida > Poales > Poaceae > Triticum > Triticum dicoccoides. The sequence continues at coordinate 404,575,240 of NC_041381.1, read as the reverse complement.
ATTTCCGCGCACTCGAGCTCCAGCGCCCAAGTCCGCACTTCCCACCTCAACCTTCTCCAACCATGTCCAGAGCGGGAGGCAGGTGGATGGCCTCCTCCGTCACGGAGGGTGTCGGTGTCAAAACCGGCGGATCTCGGGTAGGGGTTCCCGAACTATGCGTCTAGGCGGATGGTAACAGGAGACAAGGGACACGATGTTTTTACCCAGGTTCGGGCCCTCTCAATGGAGGTAAAACCCTACTCCTGCTTGATTAATATTGATGATATGGGTAGTACAAGAGTAGATCTATCACGAGATCAGAGAGGCTAAACCCTAGAAGCTAGCCTATGGTATGATTGTTGTCCGTCCTATGGACTAAAACCCTCCAGTTTATATAGACACCGGAGAGGGCTAGGGTTACATAGAGTCGGTTACAATGGGAGGAGATCTACATATCCGTATCGCCAAGCTTGCCTTCCACGCCAAGGAAAGTCCCATCCGGACATGGGACGAAGTCTTCAATCTTGTATCTTCATAGTCCAGGAGTCCGGCCATCCGGACACCCCTTAATCCGGGACTCCCTCAGTAGCCCCTAAACCAGGTTTCAATGACGACGAGTCCGGTGCGCAAATTGTCTTCGGCATTGCAAGGCGGGTTCCATCTTCAAATACCTCATAGAAGATGTTGAACACAAGGATAGTGTCCAGCTCTGCAAAGTAAGTTTCACGTACCACCGTAGAGAGAATAATATTTGTACAAATCTAATATGCCGACGTATTCCGCAGCGTGACGTCATTCCACGGCCAAGCCTTCATTTGAATCGTTTTACCGTCCCACCTCAGCGCGTTTAGCGAGGCGGTTTCCTTGGCACGTCTTGTCAAAGCAGAGACCGTGTCCCCTTATTCCGGGATTCTCATCAATACGGGCGTGGATAACCCAACCGTGCCATTGGTATGTCTCTTTAATCGAAAGTGAGTCCCAAACGGTCACGGGGAGGGCTCTTGGTATTCAATCTCTTTATAAAGAGACCAAGGCTCGACTCCTTTCTTTTAATCCCAATCAAATTCGCCTCTCGCCTTGAGTTTCAACACCCAAAGCTCCAGATTCAGGCGCTTCAGACCTTCAATGATGTCCGGCTCCGACCTTCAAGGCTGGTGGATGCCTTCCTCCGTTACGGAAGAAGGCGTGCTAAAGCTAAGAGATGCTAGGTATCTAACCGGCGAAATCTCTCATAGGATGCCATCTCAAGGGCAGGTTATTCCCACTCCCAATCCCGGTGAGAGCGTGGTGTTCATGTCCCACTTCCTTCAAGGGCTAGGCTTCCCGACGGACCCCTTCGTGAGGGGGCTCATGTTCTATTATGGGTTAGAATTTCACGACTTAGCTCCGGAGTCCATCCTCCATATCTCATCGTTCATTATCGTGTGCGAGGCCTTCCTCCATATTACTCCTCACTTTGGATTGTGGCTTAAGACCTTCAAAGTAGAGCCGCAGATGATCGAGGGGCAGCACGCAGAGTGCGGAGGTGCTGTTATAAGCAAGATTGCCGATGCTCCATGGCCCGAGGGCTCTTTTCAAGAGGAGTTCGGCTCATGGCAACGAGAGTGGTTTTACATCACAGCTCCCAGGGGCACCAAATGGGTGGCGCCACCTGCCTTTCGCTCGGGTCCCCCACCACAGCTGCCGTCATGGGTCAATAAAGGGCTTAACTGGGGGCCGTCCAAGGACGTGCCCTTGTTGCAGGGCCGCGTTCGAGATCTCCTTGAAAGAGATATCAATCTGGCCTAGTGACGTAGGTTATGTTGATTCGCCGCATCCTGCCCTGCAAACGCCATCCCCTCCGCCTGTGGGAGTTTAATCCGGAAGGACCACGAGCTCTCCAACATTTTATGGGCACGACGCCCGTGGAGATGTACAAATTGTTCTTCGGATCACAAGCAATGTGTCCGGACTCGTCTGAGGATGCAGGTCTGAGCTGCAATCGCCCGGATACTCAAGTAAGTAGCCCTGCACCCGGACACGCTATCCGCACATTTATCATAAAATTGCCCTTTTAAAAGAGTTGTCCCTTAAACAAGAGTGGATGGCGAAAGCAAAGCTAATCAGGTGTCCGGCCCCCCTCCCCGAGACTATGCCGGATCCCATGTTAACCAGGATGCTGGAGGTTGTGCCTTTGGAAGAAGGCGAAGGGGGGGAACAAGGGAGCTACCGCCTCCGCGAAGGAGGCTGTCAGGAAAGGAGGAATCAAGGATTCCTCTAACCAGGGGAAGAAGAGGATCGCCTCTGGAGACCCGGAGGTCACGGCCTCAAAGCGGGGGAAGAAATCTTCGTCAGAGGGTCCGGCACCGGGAGGTGCCCCGGTCGCATTGCGCCCCCAAGGGGATCAACTCTCCACCGAGCCGTAAGTAAAGAGGGAGATTTTTAAAATGAGAGACATCCCTGTTCTATTTCTGAGGAAGATAACCGAAATTTTACCTTGTAGTTTGGATCACAGCCCTTCTCAGCAGAGCTCATCTTCAGGGGATCTTTGTCCGGAAATGATGGAGAGCGGAACGCCTCCCCCTGCCGTACCGCCTTGCGAGGCGGGCGACCCTGAGGTGTCGTCACGGAGGGTTTCTCCGAATCTGGCAGGGCCGGAGGGCAGTCGTGTGGCCCCCCAAGGCTCTCCGTGTCCGGCCTTCGAAGTAGGCCATCAGACGAGTCCGGCACCGTTCCGTGCACGGTCGGAGGAGCTGAAGGATCTGCTCGGGCGAGCGTCTATCTCAGAAGAACACCGTGCGTTGATGGATACGGTGATTGGAAGGATTTCATCCACGGAGAGCGGGTTGTACGAGGCCGTCAGGAGTTTACTGACAGGCTTTGAGGTACGTGAAATGATGTACCTTGTGACAGATCCGCATATATAAGATGCGCCCTGTATAGATAGTAGCCCGTGAGACCCGGTGTGTTGTCAAAAATGACGGCGCGCCGAGGATCATAATCCCAGGTATGATATGTCGCCTTTCCTATGTAGGTGGCGAAGTGTCCGGTGGCTAGCCGGACTGATGAATTTGCCGAGCTAAAGCGGCAACTTGACGTGGCAGATGCCGACATCGTGCTTGTCAATAAGCGGCTGGACGAGACACAAGGTATGTAATTTCTCTGAAGACACCTGGTAAGAGGAGCTTGATGCCCATACCTTATGATATGTGTGCTAAATGCAGATGGTGCCGCTGCCATGGAGAACCTTTGGGCGGAACTTGCCTGAGCCAAGGAGCAGGCCAGGAAAAGCGATGCGGCTGCCTTAAGGGCGGCTGAAGAGCTGAAAGCCGAACAGGCTGCTCACTGCCAAAGCAAGAAGGAAATGGCCGAGATGGCTGTAAAGTTGAAGAATGCTGCCGACTGCTGCAAGCTTCTTGAAAAAGAAGATCGGGTGGCACAGAAGGACCTAGAAAGGTCACTACCGAGGCCAAGGATACTCGCTCTGTGATGAGAGCTATGAAGGAGGAGCTACGTCAGGCCGGAGATATCACGGCTGGAAAGCCCTATATGCTGCGGATGAAGTTCGGGGATCCTACATATGCTCCGTTGGACCGGAAGTCGAGTGCGGCGAACACTTATCTGGACTTGGCGGCGAGTGCCGCGGATGCGGCCGAACACTTCCGCGATCAAACTGACCACGAAGTGGAAAAGCTTTTTTGGTCGCAGTTCCACAATTCAGAGCACCCACTTTCTGTATCCGATCGTTTGGCCGCATGGGCGGAGCTGAATAGGTTATCCGTACTCGCCATGAAGCATGTCATGAGTCATCTGTGACCGAAAAGGCCCGAGCCGAAGAGTTATTTTAGCTTGGTGCAGCAATTCTTTGGTGCGGTGCCACATATTGATGCAATGAAGAGGCCAACGTGCATAGAGGGTGCACAGATGGCTCTTGCCCGTGTCAAGACATACTGGGCGGAGATGAAGGCCAGTGCTGTTGCATCCCAAGATTCAGACGAAAGCCGAGTACCTGCCGAGCACTATTTTGAGGAAGTTTTGCAGGGCGCTCGTTTAATAGAGACACAGTGCTCGAAGGATGTTATGTTCGAATAACATGTATTATCGTAAAACAATGTTTCGATGGAATATAAAAGCTTTTTATACTTGTGCTTTCAAGAATTAGAATACCTCCTGTGTGGCCGTTAATGTATATGTGTATATAACCTGAAAGATGGCAGTCATTGGCTTCAGCCCCCACGCATATAATGCAGGGGTGTTTGCAGAAGGCGCATTTTCACACTTGATCCAACGTCTTGGTCCTATAAAGGAGGTGATAGTGCAACAAACTAGGAAACCGGACTATAATGCTTTATCACTTTCACTTAGCCATAGGAGTTTGACAGTGGGGCTACTATATAGCCCCTAGGGGCACCGCGCTCACCCAAATTCGGGGCGCGTGTGTGCCTAACCGGGAAACGACCCTTCGTTAATGCGGAGGAATCCTAAAGATTCTGGCAAGTCATCGAGTGGTTGACCAGTCTCACGCTATATCATGACAGTCAATTTTCGGCTTTCTCTACTGAGGTGCTCGGCTGGCCGAACCGGGGCACAATCGCAGTAGTTCTCCTGGTGCCGCCTTAGCCGATAGAGTGGGACGTAAGGCAGCAAAACACAGGAGCCGGGCAAACCCAACATTTGACCAAAGACATGATTCGGAGCTGATGCATATAAGGCCAAACTCGCGACGCCGAACACTCCCTAAGGTATTCGGTCTTTATGAAAATGGGGTGAACAAAGCCCTGGGTAAGAAGCCCCTGGTGTCCAGGTACGCGCAAAATTCTGACGTGGCTACATGCCAAGACGCCAGCCTCCTCCTCGGTTATAACAAGAACCCAGGGGATGTTATCAACAAGAGACAGTAAAAAAGGTTTACGCAGGGTCTTAATCTGAAAAGAATCCTTGGAATGGGTCCCTACTGCACGTCTGCGCCTGTGTCTCCGTTGTGCCGTATCCTGGACGGGCGTATCATGGTGTTCATCTGTAAAAAAGAGGAACTTAGTTGAAAACAATCATGCGAAAAGTCTATGTTATATTAAATAAACAAAGTATAATTTAAAAAATGGGTAGAATTGAGCTTTATTGTCTCTTGTTGTATACGCGCGGAGCCCCTTGTACAGGGGTATGTGGCTAGTAAGCCTTTGTATGTTTACGCCGGACTCGTCTAGCCATGTCCGGGGTCTGAACGACCTATTTAGGTGCTTTGACTAGTAAAGCTGGTTTAGTGTGTGGCTGTCAAGGAAGCCGCACAGTCTTCCACGCTCGAGGAACACTCGAAATTTCCCTTTAATGAGATGATGCCTCGCGGACCGGGCATTTTAAGCGTAAGGGATGCATAATGAGGTATTGCGTTAAAGCGGGCGAAAGCTTTGCGTCCTAGTAGTGCTTGATAGCTACTTGTAAATGGGGCGGAAGTTGTCGGGGAAGCCGAACATTGCTTCTAGCAGGAGAGAACCCGTACAATGGGTATCTGGGCCTGGCGTTACCCCTTGAAAGGTAGTGTTGCCATGGCAAATTTTTGTTGGGTTTATCCCCATTTTGCGGATTGTGTCCTGGTATAGCAGGTTTAGATCACTGCCGCCGTCCATTAGGACTTGTGTAAAGTGGAGTCCATCAATTATCGGATCTAATACCAAGGCAGTCCAGCCTGCGTTTCGGATACTTCTAGAGTAATCCTGATGGTCGAAGGTGATTGGTTGTAACAACTAGTGGCGGGACTCCTCTGGGACAGGCCGTATGGCGCGTATCTCTGTAGGCGCCAATCTGTTTTTCCCTTTTGTCACGTGAAGTGAATTTACTGTTTTGACTTCTTGCGGGAACTTCTTTTGTTCTCCGGTGCTCTGCTTGTGGGGCTCGTCGTCGTCATCGCTTGGTATGTCGAGCCCCTTGTGTTCGGCTGAGTTTGTCGGATTGCTTGAAGACCCAACAATCTCTGTGGGTATGGTTTGCAGGCTTCCTGGGAGTACTGTGGATTTGGCATATTTTGTCCAAGATTTTGTTGAGGTTAGAGAGCTCGTCCCTGTTATCCTTGAGGAGCGGCTTTTTCTGATTCTGCCGAGAGCTTTTAAATCCGGTGTTGACTACCGTGCTCTTCGGGCTGCTTCCCTTGGTCCGGCGCTGGTCCTTGCTACGTCGCCGTTTCCTGTTTCCATCCCTAGATTCGGATGTACTTGGGTCGCTGGTGCTGCTTCTTGCCAACCAGCTATCTTCTCCTGCGCAAAAGCGGGTCATGAGGCTTGTTAATGCAGCCATTGTTCTTGGATTTTCTTGGCCAAGGTGTCTGGCGAGCCATTCGTCTCGAACGCTGTGCTTGAAAGCTGCTAAGGCTTCGGCGTCCGGACAGTCGACTATCTGGTTCTTTTTAGTAAGAAATTTGTTCCAGAGTTTCGGGGCTGACTCTTCGGGTTGTTGAGTTATATGACTTAGATAGTCTGCATCCGGAGGTCGGACATAAGTCCCTTGAAAATTTGCCCGAAAAGCATCCTCGAGATCTTCCCAACTTCCTATGGTGTTTTAGGGAAGGCTTTTAAGCCAATGCCGGGCTGGCCCTTTGAGCTTGAGGGGTAAATATTTTATGGCGTGGAGGTCATCTCCTCTAGCCATGTGTATGTGGAGGATATAATCCTCGATCCAGACTCTAGGGTCTGCTTTTCCGTCGTATGCCTCTATGTTTACGGGCTTGAATCCCATTGGAAATTCATGGTCCAGCACCTCGTCGGTGAAACATAGGGGGTGTGCGGCACCCCTATATTTGGGTGTGCCGTGGTGTTCGGATACTTGTTGCGTTGCATTGCTTACTAGAGCTTGCTTTCTTGGCCCGTAGACAGATCTGGCTGGGCCGTCTTTTTGATGCGAAACCTTGTGGGGATCGCATGCCGGCTTGAGTGCGGTGCCCCTTTCCGCTCTATGCTGGCCATGGGGTTGTTTATTCGACTGAATGTCTTCCTTATTCTTTGATTGCGGGGGCTCTAAGGCCTCCTCATCAAATTCCGGTAGTAATTTTCGCTTCAGATAGCTCTTTGTGTAGCGACTGTCGCCGTATTTATTTGCGGTGTTGAGTACTTTGCCCCATCTAATTCTGAGTGCATCTTCCGCTGTTTTGAGCTTCCGCTTCTGCTTTTTCAGGCTACGCGCAGTGGCGACAAGCCTTTGGTGGAGGTTCTTCTGCTCCAGCAACTTGTCCGGCGTGAGGTCGTCCGGACTATTTTCTTCACCGGGGATGGGTTGTTCGGTCTGTTTACCCAAGTTGCCCTGTTCGGACGGTTGCTCGATGGCATGTTCGTCGTCCGCCTGTTCGCCCTGCTCTATGGCTGGGTCTCTGTCGAGGTGGGGTTTGGCGCGGCGCTTACGCCGCCGCTTTGATTGCTTTTCGAGGGAACGATCCCTCGTTGCGCCCCTTTGTTCCTCGTCGTCGTTTCTTTTGGGTGTGTCCACCATGTATACATCGTGAGATGAGGTGGTTATCCGGTGCCCTATAGGCGCTGATTCCTGTTCGTCTCCTGCATCGTCGTCCATACCGTTGATGTCTTCGGAGTCGAAATCGAGCATGTCGGTTAAGTCATCGACAGTGGCTACTAAGTGGGTGGCGGGTGGGTTTTGAATTCCTTCGTCGTCCGCATCCCAACCTTGCTGACCATAGTCCGGCCAGGGCTCTCCTGATAAAGAGAGAGACTTTAGTGAATTCAGAATGTCGCCGAAGGGCGAATGTTGAAAGATGTCCGAGGCGGCGAACTCCATGATCGGCGCCCAATCGGGTTCGATCGGCAGGGGCGTGGAAGGTTCGGAGTCCAGAAAGAAGTCCAGCTCCTTGGAGTCACGAGCTTCACAAAGGACAAGGCAGGTGTTCGGCTCGATCGCCGTAGAGATTGCAGCCCCCGAGGCGGTGTCCAGCCACCCATCATCGATTGGCAAAGTCGGCTCCGAGCTAAGGGCTGGAGCGGACACTGGGGCGGCCTCCTGGGTACTGTTCGGCGGCCAGATCGTGACAGTGCGGTCATGCCCATCATGACAATGCAGTTTGCCCGGCTGTGGCTCGAACCCGTCGAAGGTCAAGTCTCCGCGGATGTCAGCTGTGTGGTTCAAACTTCCAAATCTGACCTGATGGCCAGGGGCGTAGCTTTCGATCTGCTCCAGACAGCCAAGCGAATTGGCCCGCATTGCAAAGCCGCCGAATACGAAGATCTGTCCGGGGAGAAAAATCTCACCCTGGACCGCATCGTTGTTGATGATCGGAGGAGCCATCGGGCCTAAAGATGACGGCACAGAGGAACTCTCAATGAAAGCACCAATGTCGGTGTCAAAACCGGCGGATCTCGGGTAGGGTGTCCCGAACTGTGCGTCTAGGCGGATGGTAACAGGAGACAAGGGACACGATGTTTTTACCCAGGTTCGGGCCCTCTCGATGGAGGTAAAACCCTACTCCTGCTTGATTAATATTGATGATATGGGTAGTACAAGAGTAGATCTACCACGAGATCAGATAGGCTAAACCCTAGAAGCTAGCCTATGGTATGATTGTTGTCCGTCGTATGGACTAAAACCCTCCGGTTTATATAGACACCGGAGAGGGCTAGGGTTACAAAGAGTGGGTTACAATGGGAGGAGATCTACATATCCGTATCGCCAAGCTTGCCTTCCACACCAAGGAAAGTCCCACCCGGACACGGGACAAAGTCTTCAATCTTGTATATTCATAGTCCAGGAGTCCGACCAAAGGTCATAGTCCGGCCATCCGGACACCCCCTAATCTGGGACTCCCTCAGAGTGGCACATCAAAAAGTTGATGAAAGCCGAATACTAGTCCAATGACATCGCGCACCGGCTCCCAGATGAGGGGCAGCTCATCCCCACCCCCAGGCCCCATGAGAGGGTGGTATTTCTCCCCCATTTCCTCCGCGGACTGGGCTTCCCACTCCACCCATTTGTCCGGGGGCTCATGTTCTACTACGGCCTGGATTTCCACGTTCTGGCCCCGAACTTCATCCTCAACATCTCGATGTTTATCGTCGTGTGCGAGGTCTTCCTCCGCATCAAGCCCCACTTCGGCTTATGGCTAAAGACTTTCAATGTCAAGTCGAAGGTAGTGGGCGGCCGGCAAGCGGAGTGCGGAGGTGCCATGGTGGGCAAGATGCACAACGTCACATGGCTCGAGGGCTCCTTTGTGGAAACCATCAAAGGGTGGCAATCGGGGTGGTTCTACATCACCGAGCCGTGTGACCCTGAATGGGCAGCGGCCCCTGAATTCCGATCTGGCATCCCCACACGGCTCTCCTCTTGGAAAGAAACATGCCTATCGTGGGGTAATTCGGAAGAGGTGACCGGACTCCAAACCTGCGTCCAAAACCTGATGGACAAGAAGGTTAAACTTGTCAACGTAGTCCAGGTCATACTCTTCCGCCGGATCCTCCCGTGTCAACGACGGGCTTTTAACTTGTGGGAGTTCGACCCGGCCCAGCACCAAACTCTGTCCAGGCTCTTTGACACAACGCACGAGGCCGCCTGGAAGGTGCTATTCAAGGGCTCCAAGGCTCACCCGCCCATTACTGAGGATCGTGAATTCTGCGCGAAGCGCCAAGCCAGCGCGGTAAGCTTGTTTTACCCTTTACGGGAACTTGTTTTTCATAGTTTGACTCTATGTAGGATCTAAGCCCCCGTTCCTTTGACAGGACTGGAAGAAGACGTCCGGATAGATCGACTGTCCGGCTCCTTTGCCTGAAGGCCCAGCTGATGCCCGCTTGGCGAAGCTGCTGGTCCCGGCACCACATGTGGTGCCGGAGAAGAAGTCCACGGGAACTCGAAAGAGTTCGCGGCACCTGGTGGTGTCAGATTCATTGTCCGACGACTCTGAAGCGCACTCCTCCCAGAAGACGAGGAGGAGGAAGAAGAAGCCTCTCCCCCTCCATCAGGGGGAGGAAAGAAAAGCAAGGCCGCCCTAACTGGGGAGGCCGGAGGGTCCAAGAAGGGAAATACCCTTCTCCCAGACTACTCCACCAACGCCGATGACGGCGAAGAGGAGTGGCCATCCAGGGCCAAGCCCCTGGCAAAATCGTAAGCATCCGGATACCAGAATAACTCATGGTGTTCCTTTACTACACAGTATCTTATAACACCGAACATAATCATGCAGTCCGCCCAAGGCCCAGCTCGACGCTTCGTCGAGCGGATCCCTGGATTCGTAGGATGTGAATAGTCTTTCACTCCCGACTGCTACCTCCCCTCGCCCCACGGATGACGCCGAGGTGGAGTCCCACAAGGGGCCAAGCCAGGAGGGGGTAGCCCCGGAGGCGCCGTAAGGCGACCTTCCGGACTCCAGGCGCAAAGGGGATAAAACCCCAAAGGGCTCTAAGTCCGGCCCTGGGCCTGACACCGTGCCGGAACCTTCAGTGGTTCCGGAGTCCGGTAGGCGGCCCCCTCGTAAGGAGGGATAGCCTACGACGCCGGTGGTCTCCGTCCAACCGGAGGCACCGGACAATTTGCTGGAGGTGCTTAACGGCGCCTCCATCAACGAGGAGCACCGCACTATTATGAGTGCGGTGATCCAGAAGGTTCAGTCCGCCAAGAGCGGGCTGACATAAGCCTGTGCCAGCCTTCTAACAGGCTTTGAGGTATGTATTTAAGACATGTAAAAATATTACCGCATAGACAGTAGCCCCTGATGCTCAGTTCGGTGTTCGAAAAGAAAAGCCAGACTAAGGATCTAAAAAGATATACGCAGGAGTCTAACATAAATATGTCAATATGGGAATGCAGGCTGCGCCGCTGGCCTCTGCCGCACTGACTGCGGAGGTCGATGCATTGAAGCAGAGCCTCGAGCGGTCCGAGAACGAGCTCGGCCTCGCCAAGAAGCAGCTCGAGGACAAGGAAGGTAAGTAGTACCTTATGTAAGTATATAAAAATACCTGGTTGCAAATAATGATAGGACCAATGTGAATATTACAGGGGCCACAACCGAGGTGGCGACCCTGAAGGAAACGCTGTCCAAGGACGAAGACAATGCGGCTGTGGAGCGCACCGAGCGAGAAAAGTAGGTGGCGCGGGCGGAGGAGGTGCGGCAAGAGCTCCATGCTCTTGTGAAGAAACACGAGAGATTGGAGCTTGACTCAAAGACTCGAGAGTCCGAGCTTGCCTCGGCCCTTGAGAGCGCCAAATCCGCCAAGGCCGAAGCCCAAAAAGCCCTCCAGGAAATTGAGGCGATGAAGAAGATAGCAGCGGGTAAGGCATTCTTTATGCAAAGCAAGCACGTGAAAGTGAATTACTTGTTACTTACCCGAGTCCGGAGCTCTCCAGGAGCATTCGCAGATCTGCCCAGCAGTGTGTCTGACGCCGCCGCATTCTACCGTGCCGAGGAAGGGAGCTCGACGGAGAAGGTGTTCTGGTCCCAGTATGTTGAGGCTGGACACCCGGTGCCCTTGAGCGACCAGCTGAAGCAGCTGCTCGAGCTCCATAAGGTAGCAGAACAGGCCATGAAGGGCCTAATAGTCCGGCTATGGCCTGGGGAGGTCATGCCTGGGAGCTACTTTGGGTTGGTGAGGCGGCTGGTGGATGCCTGTCCACGGCTTGAAGTCATCAAGCGCTCCATATGCATCGAAGGCGCCCGTAGGGCCCTTGCCCGTGCTAAAGTGCACTGGGGCAAGCTGGATGCCGAGAAGCTGGTGACAGATGGGCCACCGGAAGGGAAGGAGCATCACAGGCCCGAGATGTATTATGAGGGCGTCCTGAAGGGTGCCCGCCTTGTGGCAAACGAATGTTCCAAGGATTTAATTTTTGAGTAAACTCGCTCGTGTTTATCCTGTGCGCTGAAAACTTGTTCATATGCGCTAAGCAACGCCTTTTGAATTTAAAATATTACCTTCTGTGCGGCCGTTTATTAAACCTGAGAGATGCAAGTCGTCGGCTTCTACCCCCATGCCACGAGTGCTGGGGTGTTCGAGATAAACCTGAGCGCTCTTGTTCACATTCTTGGGTCCTTCGAGGGAGGCGCTCAGCACAACGAACAAGGCAATCGGACTATAATGCTTTATCACTCTCACTTAGCCATAGAATTCTATAATTTTAAATTTTGGCGAAGCCCCTAGTATTCGGAAGACCGAGTTCGGGGCGCTATCCACGCCTAGGCCGGACAAAGCCAGCTCCTCGCTCTAAGTGGCATAAGTCTTTAGGGACTCGAAAAACCTCTCGAACAGCGACCGGCTCTCGCCCTATCATGACGGTCAGTTTTAGCTTTCTCTACTGAGGTGCTTAACCCAGCTCAACTGGGGCACAATCACAGTAGTTCTCCCAGCGCTACCTTAGCCAATATAGCGGAACGTAAGGTACCAAAACATGGGAGCCGGGAAAACCCAACTATTGACCCAAGACATGATTCGGAGCTGATGCATATAATGCTATAAGTTCGGGGTGCCGCACTCATGAGAGTGTTCGGTCTTCTCACACCATATTCTGGGGTACTTAAGCCCCTGGTGTATTGGCCGTACCAAAGAGTATGGTTGCATAATGTCATAACTGAACATATTTACATAAAAAATGAATGCAATAATAGACAAGAGCTATGTATTATTTATTAAAAGGCTGCTGTGAAAGAAGAACGATACAAATAGTGCAATAAGCAAGAGATGGGATTATTTGACATGTCCCCCTCCAGGGGCAAGCTGCGGGACTTTATGTAAGACAGGTATTTAGCTCGTTAAAGAGACCACCTGGACATTCAATGTAGCTTGCTGCCTCCCTGGCTATTGCATCGTGTGTTCGGTGATTGTACTACCGGACAGGCCTTCCGGAGAATGGAGTCCTGAAAGTAAGAAAAAAAAGAAATGACAAAATTTGGAGCCCCTAGTGCGGTTGAGCCGCCTGTTGGGTGTGCCGTGGTTGTGCCCCTCCCCTTATGCCCATGGTATTTCCAGGGCGTAATTATGTACATGTAGGACTGGTTTCGCAATTTTGCGAGGGCTGGGGTTGGGGCCGCACTGCTACGCTTGCTTGGAACGTGCCAGGAGGTCTTTTTGTAGGTTACTCCGAGCGCGCTTGATGGTGTCCGGACGTTTAATAGCCGGGCTGGAGAATTGCCTTGAGAGGCTACTCTGTACTTTCGCCGCTAAGGCCGCCGTATGCTCCTCCGTTCGGAGAGAGCGTTCGGTGTTTCCATTGACCGTAATGACTCCTCGAGGGCCTGGCATCTTGAGCTTGAGGTATGCGCAGTGCGGCACCGCATTGAATTTTGCAAATGCGGTTCGTCCGAGCAGGGCGTGATAGCCACTGCGGAACGGGACTATGTCGAAGATTAACTCCTCGCTACGGAAATTATCCAGGGATCCGAAGACCACTTCGAGTGTAACTGAGCCTGTACAGTTGGCCTCTACACCTGGTATGATGCCTTTAAAGGTCGTCTTTGTGGGTTTAATCCTTGAAGGATCTATGCCCATTTTTCGCACTGTATCCTGGTAAAGCAGGTTCAGGCTGCTGCCGCCGTCCATAAGGGCTCTAGTGAGGTGAAATCCGTCAATTATTGGGTCTAGAACCAATGCGGCGAATCCGCCGTGGCGGATGCTAGTGGGGTGGTCCCTTCGATCAAAAGTGATCAGGCAGGAGGACCATGGGTTGAACTTTGGGGCGACTGGCTCCAACGCATATACGTCCTTGAGCGCACGCTTCCGTTCCCTTTTGGGGATGTGGGTTGCGTATATCATGTTCACCGTCCGCACTTGTGGGGGAAAGCCCTTCTGTCCTCTGTTGTTCGGCGGCTGGGGCTCCTCCTCGTCATCGCTATGCAGCCCCTTGTCTCTGTTTTCGGCACTTAATTTTCCTGCCTGCTTGAACACCCAACAATCCCTGTTGGTGTGATTGGTTGGTGCTTCGGGGGTGCCGTGTATCTGGCACGAGCGGTCGAGTATTCGGTCCAAACTGGACGGGTCCGGAGTATTTCTTTTGAATGGCTTTTTCCGCTGACCAGGTTTAGAGCCTCTGAATCCGGCATTAACTACCGTATCCTCAGCATTGTCGCCGTTAATGCGGCGCTTGTGCTTGTTGTGACGTGACCTGCCATTGTTGTCCTTGGTATCCGAATTACCAGGGCTCTTGGTCATGTTATTAGTACGAGCTAGCCAGCTGTCTTCTCCCGCGCAAAAGCGGGTCATGAGTGTTGTGAGGGATGCCATGGATTTCGGCTTTTCCTGTCCTAGGTGCCGGGCTAGTCATTCGTCTCAGATGTTATGCTTGAAGGCTGCGAGGGCCTCTGCCTCCGGATAGTCGACTATTTGATTTTTCTTGGTTATGAACCATGTCCAGAATTGTCTGGCCGATTCCTCTGGCTGCTGAATTATGTGGCTTAGGTCACCGGCATTTGGTGGTCGCACATAGGTACCCTGGAAATTGTCAAGGAATGCGGCTTCCAGGTCCTCCCAGCAATCGATTGACTCTGCTGGCAAGCTGTTAAGCCAATGCCGAGCTGGTCCTTTAAGCTTGAGTGGGAGGTATTTTATAGCGTGTAGATCATCACCGTGGGCCATGTGGATATGAAGGAGATAATCCTCGATCCATACCGCAGGATCTGTTGTGCCATCTTATGATTCGATGTTTACGGGTTTAAACCCCTCGGGGATTTGATGATCCATTACTTCATCTGTGAAGCATAGTGGGTGTGCGGCGCCTCTGTACCGGGCTATATCATGACGTAGCCCTGATGAGCTTTGTCTGATGTGTTCGGCCTGGCCGTATTTGCCATATCCAGCATGACGGTTATCGTCACGTGTCGTGGGGCGCCCACGCAATCCGTAGATCGATCTTGTTTGCCTTGCCTTGTCCTCCAATATGTCTCGCAGGTCTGGCGCATTTCCCCGTGCCTTGGTACTTTTTGAACGGCACCGGGGTGCGGCTTGAATTGATGGCTGAGAGGCCTCTCTGTCGCGGCCATGAGGTGGCCGGTCGGCCACGTCATACGCTGGTGATGTAGGTTTAGTTGCTTCCTCCTCTAATCGGGGTAGCAGCCTGCGCTTTGGGTAGCTCTTGGAGGGGCGTTCGAGTTTGTACTCTTCGGCTGCAAGGACTTCAGTCCATCTGTCGGCTAGCAAGTCTTGGTCAGCTCTAAGCTGCTGCTATTTTTTCTTGAGGCTGCTTGCCTGGCCATAAGCCTGCGTTTGAAACGCTCTTGTTCGACGAGATCCTCAGGCACGACAAATTCGTCGTCGTCGAGGCTTGCCTCGTCTTCGGAGGGAGGCATGTAATTATCGTCCTCGACCTCTCTGTCTGCCGCTCTCTCATGAGGGCTGGCTTCTCCATCCTCCTGTGCTGAATCCTGCTGGAGGGGGTTGTCTTCGGTACTGTCCGGGGTGTTATTATCTCCCGTGCCGGAATCGCCATTTTTGTTTTGGTGGGATTTAGAGCGGCGCCGCTGACGCCGGCGCTTAGGCTGTTTGTTGGAGGGGTCATCCTCCATTGTTCCATCACCGTTCTCTTCTTTTGGGGTGTCCACCATGTATATGTCGTATGACGAGGTGGCTTTCCAGTGCCCTATAGGCGCTAGTTCTTGGTCATCTCCTTCATCGGTGTCCATACTGTCTTTGGCTCAATCGCCGTAGAGATTGCAGCCCCCGAGGCGGTGTCCAGCCACCCGTCCTTGACTGGCGTAGTCGGCTCCGAGATAAGGGTCGGAGCGGACACTGGGGCGGCCTCCTGGGCACTAGCTGGCGGCAAAGCTAGATCATGCCCATCGTGACAGCACGACGCGCTCGGCTGTGGCTCGAACCCGTCGAAGATCAAGTCTCCACGAATGTCAGTCGTGTAGTTCAAACTTCCAAACCTGACCTGATGGCCAGGGGCGTAGCTTTCGATCTGCTCCAGATGGCCAAGCGAATTGGCCCGCAGTGCAAAGCCGCCGAATACGAAGATCTGTCCGGGGAGAAAAGTCTCGCCCTAGACCGCATTGTTGTTGATGATCGGAGGATCCATCGGGCCTGAAGGTGACGACACAGAGGAACTCTCAATGAAAGCACTGGCGACACAGAGGGCCTGAAGGTGACGACACAGAGGAACGCCCAATTTGGTGTCAAAACCGGCGGATCTCGGGTAGGGGGTCCCGAACTGTGCGTCTAGGCGGATGGTAACAGGAGACAAGAGACACGATGTTTTTACCCAGGTTCGGGCCCTCTCGATGGAGGTAAAACCCTACTCCTGCTTGATTAATATTGATGATATGTCCAGTACAAGAGTAGATCTATCACGATATCAGAGAGGCTAAACCCTAGAAGCTAGCCTATGGTATGATTGTTGTTCGTCCTACGGACTAAAACCCTCTGGTTTATATAGACACCGGAGGGGGCTAGGGTTACACAGAGTCGGTTACAATGGGAGGAGATCTACATATCCATATTGCCAAGCTTGCCTTCCAGGCCAAGGAAATTTCCATCCGGACACGGGACAAAGTCTTCAATTTTGTATCTTCATAGTCCAGGAGTCCGGCCAAAGGTCATAGTCCGGCTATCCGGACACCCCCTAATCCGGGACTCCCTCACCTGTAAACTAAATATGGAAGTATAGATGGCATTATTTATCCAGGAACAGTGATATGGCGGTAAAGCTTTGCCTGTAAACTAAATATGGACAAAAGTTCAGGAGTCATATATATAGAGATCAATGTTGCCCATGCTCATAAATCATGCAGAATAAGTTTCAGTTGAAAGCAGTTACCAGCAAAGTAAGACTACTTTTATTTAGCTTCAGCTGGTAAGAAGAAAATTATAGTGCCAATATGTTTGTAGCATCAATCATTCCACCTATTTCATTTTCTAACTCCCAGAACACCATCCAATTACCTGTAAACTGTTTGTAACAAAAGAGTATGCAATAAGTTATAAATTCAAGGGAAAAGAAAAGAATAGATACAGATTAATAGGAGCCCCTTAAAATTTGAAGCACAAATATTATTCAGTTATGAAGGAATGTTTTTTTTACGGAAGAGCAGGCACATTCAGAACCTATTCCAAAAGGAACTTATATCTACCTCAGGAAGGGTACGTTGACAGAATATCATCAGTTAACCACTTATTCTAGATTATTTGCCCTGCCTCCCCCAAAAACACATGTCTAGGAGTTCTAGTACCAGTTCGCTTGCTCCTATTAAATCCAACCACCTTCGATTCTTGTACATGAAAAAATTGAAGGACAGGAAGCAGGAGTCCATCGATTGGGGATTAAAAAAAATGTAGGAGTGAGAAGCTTATAAGGGAGGAAGATGTACCTGTAGAGGCATTCAGATTCTCTAAGCATGCGTTCGCAGGACGCGGTGGTGGCGGCGAGGGCTCCAATCCGCCCCGTCCGGCACATGTCGCACCAGAAGGAGATGAGCGTCGACGGTGGTGGAGAGATTCAACTCGCGTTGACTTATTGGCAGAGAAAATAATGAATCTGGAGAAGAAGCACGTCCTAGCTGTGGCTTATGGTGGTGACGAAGGGAATCGAGAAAATGGTGAGGAAGAAGAAAATCCATCAGGTTCTTTTAGAAAATAGCATGGGGAAGAAGACATACTGGCACCTTGCAGATCTCGAGCAGAGGCGCCGACACAAATTTCTGCAGAACATTATTTAAAGGGGGGACAGTTGCCGGAGGTCTCCACCAGTTTCTTCTACACCTCCATTGTGATTAAGGATACGATCGCTCGCCTGCCCCAATCCGTTTCATGCACGCATTTGTTGTGGGGAGATTGAGAGTTAGGAGGAGAAGCGGTGAAGATGAGCAGTCTGGGCGATTGACCCCGACGTGCACCATTAGCAGATGGGCCAATGGGCTAGCAGGCCATCCTCGTACATGCCGCACATCACGGTATGCCAGAAACAGAACACATGATGTGGCAGAGTTGATGATGTGGCGGAACTGCTGAGGTGGATGGGCTGCATGTCAAGAGAAATAAGTTAGTGGGGATGAACTATTTAGGTATTATAGATGAAAGGATATAATGATCAATCTATAATCATAGTTACACTCTGGTTGGATGCAAGAGAGTAAATTGCTAACTTTTTGCATGTTTCCCATCGACTCCTAGTTTCCAGTTTAAGCATGCGCGGCCTCGCCGGCGATGGCGTACATGTCGAGCCAGAAGCAGCAGCCCTCGTCCTAGAACTCCATGCTGAAGTTGTCGCACGGCTTCGCTCGCATGCCGAAGAACCCCGTCTT